>NW_027506888.1:1231192-1523692 GCF_052324685.1 Brachyhypopomus gauderio
GGGCATGCAGAAATGTTGGAGGGTGAAGTGGGTGGGGCCTTCTTACCTTGTCCAGGAAGCATAGCTTGTCCTTGGTCTTGGCGTCCAGAATCTCCACCTCAAAAAAGACAACAGCTTTCTTAGCCTTCTTGGCTGGCTTGCGTTTTGTCGGTACAGGGAGCAGGGGGCTTGTGGGCGCTGCCCCGTTCTGAGCCTTTTTGGGCTGGGTGGCCTCTAAAGCCAATGTGTCCATGATTCCTCTCTACTCTGTCTGTGTGCCTAATTTCTCTGTGGTCTCTCTGTGGTTTCACGCTTCACGTGTCCCTGCCACAGCGCTTCTAAAACAACCTTCTAAACCAAGAGTCAGGCGGGACCCAGCCAGTCAGCTGTGGACGTTTCAGTCTCCCTCCCCACGCCCCACTACCGTTCTCTGCTCCAGACTCCACCCACTACCATTCTCTGCTCCAGACTCCACCCACTACCATTCTCTGCTCCAGACTCCACCCATTTGTCTTTCTCTCTCCTCTGCTCTTGGCTGTTTGTACAAGCACATGCATAATTGCACACACAAATTTAGAAGGAAGAAAATAAAACGTTTTATATCTAAAAACCATAAACAATCCGTCTTGTTCAGGAGCTTTATTCCCTTGTCTCAAAGAGACAAATAACGATCACAGAGAATAATATAGCCTAACAAGTACAAAGCAAGATTCTGTAAGATATATATATATATATATATATATATATATATATATATATATATATATATATATATATATATATATACTTACAGAATCTTGCTTTGTACTTGTTAGGCTATATTATTCTCTTATATATATAACACACACCACACAACATAGAGACACAACTTCTTTGTTTATGTATCTGTCCAATTATTGTTGTCATGGTGACTGGCATTGGCCAGAAGAGGATGACGACCCCCCCCCCCCCCCCCCCCATCCACTGCCATCCTTGGCTTGTTTTCTGGGGGCATGGACTCTGACAACAACTGTTGTAAAAAGTGCTATATAAATACATTTTGAGTGATATATATATATATATATATATATATATATATATATATATATATATATATATACACACACACTTATACAACTTGAGCAAACACACACACACACACACACACACACACACACACACACACACACGAAGAAAACCCTCTCTCTATCTCACCTTCCCTTATCATGGTACTAATTATAACCTGCCTACAAAACGTACACTCTTTAGTCAAGAGGGGATCAAACAGCAAAGCATCTGCAAAGCTCCAATTAGACTCTGTATACTCAAAGTAAAATGAAGGGCATTTCAAAATGTGCCACCCCCCCATGGTCTACAGGACAGTGGGTGAGGTCACAGAGAGGCACCACGAGGCCAGTACCAGCACAATGCTTAGAATAGTTACGGCACTCATAGTGTCACTTATCCAATGCAGTAATGATGCATCCTTTTATTTTTTTTTAAACCGTGTTAAGGTTGAGGCATTTGCAGTTTGTGTGGCTAGATTTGTAGTCTGTCTACACTCACATACACACGGGAGAGTTAATAATAACTTGAAACCATGTGCGGGGAAGGAGGGGGTGTTAGTAGAGACAGAACCTCCCTTTTGAGAGGGCAAATCCCACAGCTTGGTCATTTCGAAATGGTACGGGACGTGTGAAAGGACTTAATGAAAGCTATCCGACATGGTTGGTACGGAGAGACAAGAGCGCTTCAGTTTCCTTTCACTGTGACATCAGGTCGGTGTTGTTATTCTCGGTTGTCCTTTATCTGTTTAGACGCGAGTTTCACAAAGGTTGCTGTTAAGTTTTTCTTATCGGATTATTGTTGAAACCAGTTATTAAAAATGTGACCGTTATCCTGCTTCTGTGTAAAAGTTGGCATAACATTTACTCTGTCTCCCCTCTGTGGACGGACTACTGTATATTAAAATGCAAGAAAACTAGTTACAAGCTAGTAGCTATGTGTCTGCAACATGATTATGAATCTGCAAACGTGCGAGTTACCTAGCTGGGCACATTTTAAAAATAAAAGCAATTCGAGCATTATATCATATTCTCGTATTAAACATAATGCCAAACGTCCGCCAATCTTACAGCAAATGCGTGGTTTTCGTAGCTAAACTATTTGACAGTTACCGCCAGTCTGACCACATTTTTAAAATAACCATGATTGTAGCCTACTAAATACATTTAGTATAGTTGCTATAGAAATAATATGATTTAATTTCTAGAGAATTTACGAAAAACTGACTTGATTGAGATGCTACGACGAGGGCGTAATAATCTAATAAAAAACCTACAGCCTGTGTACCAAACCACCACCATCGCCAGCTGACTAAGAGTGAAGAAATGTTAGGCCTGTTATCTTTGCAGTTTCAAAACACGGTGTTATGGTGGGCCACTAGTGAATGAATGAAACTGCTAGCTAGTTAACATTACATCCGCAGATATTTAAACAGTAAAGTGTATTTATAGTTTTTAGTGCAGCTACCACAGTCGTGTAGGTCGGCGTTCGTTGTTGTGCAATCTCGTGCGATTAGGTCAAAGCACGATCTTGAACGACTGCACCGACAAGTGCGTCTAATGCCCCTTAATCACCTTTCATCTAGCTACCTACTTGCACACCAAAGCATTTCGCACTCTCCAACATATTTTTGTTGTTTATATCAGTACTACAAACCTCTGTTTAAGAAAAAAAAAACATTTGATAGTCTGAGAAATTATGGAAACTGTCTTACCTCGTAATGCTTCATTTTTCTGCAGTTTAAACTCTTTGTCGTCCAAGATGTCTGACAGGTCTAACGTTCAATCAGAGTCATCGCCAGACATCACACCGTCCAATGAGCGCTGAGCGTGTCGACGCACGAACCAGAAGTCATGCGTGATTGTACACGGTCTCTGCTTCGTACGTTGTTTCTCCTTTTGTCCTCTTAAACCAATTGAAATTCGTTAAGATGCAGCTGAGTGACCGATTATTGGACAAATAAACAGCCAACAAATATCGCTAGCTTCTGCTATTGGTGCAATCAACTAGAGTAGGAGGGCTAATATTTATGATACCCACAGCTATAATATCTAATGAATAATATACGTAATATATAACAATAATAACATTATTATTACTATCATTATAAAAGATGAAGTTGCAGAAGAAATCAGCGTATGCCGTTTATTCTAAAATGTGATTAGAAGTTATTTGGTCAGTTGGTGGTAATTTATGCGCGTGGAGAACGATGTTAATCATTGTATACGAGTATTACGTGATCTATCTATTAAATGCACAGGGTACGCGGTGCAAACTGGGACATAACCTGCAGTTAGAATATGTTAAGGCAATATAACATTCACGTGAAACTGAAACGTGTTTTCATCCCCTCCTTCAAGGCTGAGCAATTCATTAAAGCATAACTCGTTTATTATTATTTTATTTTTATTAAAAGCTCGTTCAAGGCTCAAGAGAGACAACGCCACATTGACTGGTGATTACTTTAATTAAAATGGTACGGAATATCCCACATTTAACTAAACATTTTTCTCGTTGCGTGAACTCGTTGACGGTGACGTCTCCACGCGGCTTTCACCGCGTCCAATCAACGACGCGGTTTTGTAAATTATGTGACGTCGACAGAGGGAAACTCGCTGAGAAACTTCTTGACACTTTCAGAAAATTCTCGAACTTTCTGTGCGCTTTTAAAAGGGAGGAGATGGGGCGGATAGACGGGTTTGGACGTGCGTTCACTTAACGAGAGGTACCGTCGCTGAATATAACCGGACAGAAGACTACTTTGTGGCGAAAACGTCGTAAATGGTGAAGATGGGGAAGGACTACTACAGTATTTTGGGAATTCAGAAGGGGGCATCCGACGACGAGATCAAGAAAGCCTACCGTAAACAAGCTTTAAAATATCACCCGGACAAAAACAAAGCACCGAATGCCGAAGAAAAATTCAAGGAGATCGCGGAAGCGTACGATGTTTTGAGCGATCCCGAAAAGAAAGACATATATGATCGATTTGGGGAAGAGGGTAAGGATAACCGCTTAAAACAACTTTTATTGTTGCCATTTATTATTATTGTCAGTTGATAAATCTGTTGTCCTTCGCTAACATTTCTGGGACGACGATGCGATTTGGCCGAAGTTCCCAGTGGTTAATACGACTATTCTAGTTTGAAACGGCGAACATAGCTAGTTATAGCGATTATGTCGATCGCAGGACAGCCCCGAAACTAACACTAATAACACTAGTTGGCTAACGTAACCCACTACAGCGAACAGGCTTTTAGCCTTTGCCCTTTTACTAGCGTTAGTTATCCTTTTGTTGTTGCGAGCACTTTGAACAACACCACAGTCTTCATATAGCTAACCATTAGAGTTGTGCATTTCGGGTATTGGCGTAAAAAAACAGCAAAAACCATAAACGGCTACACGTAGCACCCCGCAGACTGCCTATATGTCTAACCTAGCCGCCTACGTCGTTTGCGTTTTGAAAGGAGCTCTTGCTGGAAGATTCTGGATCAGACTCGAAACGGCAGTTGAAGTGCCGTCAGCAATATTCCTTTAGACATGCCTGACGCCTGAACTTTCTAACCCAGAACCGTTCATGGATTTGAAGATAGTATTTTATAAAATGCTTTACTTATATCATAGTTATTCAATTTAATTTATGAGAAAAATACACGCATTGGTTACATAATTACATAACCTTATATCGGTGTTTGCTAGTCAAGTGCGTGAGACGTTAGCCAGTTTGGAGGTATACCTGTTAATGGTACAGTAAACACGAGTTTTAACACGCAACTTTTCAAGTAACTAATGAAATACTCAAACTGGAGAAGCATGCACAAACATAATACCATATTGACCAGAGAATACCTCCAAAATGGCGATTAAAGTCAAAACACACTTTTGATTGACGTTATCTGTGAAAGACCGATTATAATACTGTGTATGTGGTACATTACTCTAATGTGGTTTGCATTACTGTGATGCGTTTTATGTTGACTTGATAAGTCTACTGGCAAAAGATAAACTGTTTTAATCTGTCATTGCTCTCTGCAGGCCTGAAAGGAGGTGCAGGCGGAGGTGGTGGTACAAATGGCCCTGGCTTCACATACACGTTCCAGGGCGACCCTCACGCCATGTTTGCAGAGTTCTTCGGAGGTCGAAACCCTTTTGAGGCCTTCTTTGGCCGTCCTGGTGGTGGTTTGAATGACGACATGGACGTAGATGACCCCTTTATGAACTTTGGCATGGGTGGACTGGGTCGCGGGCGAACCTTCGGCATGCAAGGTGGCCACTCTGGGCGGATGGAAAAGAAACAGGATCCGGCAGTGACCCACAACCTTGGGGTCACCCTGGAAGAGGTGCTCTCTGGCTGCACCAAGAAGATGAAGATCTCCCGTAAGCGGCTTAACCCAGATGGCAGAACGACCCGGTCTGAGGACAAGATCCTCACGGTGGAGGTGAAGAAAGGTTGGAAGGAGGGGACCAAGATTACCTTCCCAAGGGAGGGCGATGAGACGCCCACCAACATCCCTGCCGATGTAGTGTTTGTGGTCAAAGACAAGCCACACCCAGTGTTCAGACGAAATGGTTCTGACATAATTTACCCAGCTAGAGTGTCTCTCAAAGAGGTATGTGGCATCTCCAGCACAGTCTGACCCTCAGACCTTTTGTTTTTGGACAGATTTTATTTGCTTGATTGCTTGTTTGTCATTGAATGCATGTTTCTGTTGCTCTTTCAGGCGCTCTGTGGTTGCACAGTAAAGGCTCCTACGTTAGACGGCCGCACCCTCACCCTGCCCCTCCAGGACATTATTCGGCCGGGCATGAAGAGGCGATTTACGGGGGAGGGGCTCCCCTTACCTAAAACCCCTGAGCGTCGTGGTGACCTCGTAGTAGAGTTTGAAGTGAAGTTCCCTGAGAGACTCAGCCAGAATGCCAAGGACACTATTGCTCAAGTGCTGCCTTCATCCTGAACTTACACTGGTATGGTGAAGGAGGTGCTCTGTGCTTACAAGACAGCATTAGGGTGGGTGGCTGGACGTGCATATGCATGTGCAAAGCATCATGCCTGTGTTTTGCTCCTTATCCGACTCAGAACTCTACAATGCTGAGCTAATACATCTGTGGCAGCCAGTGAGTTTGTCTGGAGATGTTACCAGGCTGGATCCCTTCCCATCCAGACACCCCTCCAGCTGTGCATTCCTTCCTCAGATTCTTTAAAGGGTGTTTTTGATGGTGTTCAAAGTTAACATGAACACCCCCAAATAGTTTTTATTATCAGTTGCGTTCTTTGCTTATTTTTTTTTTTTTTTTTTTTTTTTTGCTTTTTTTGTACACATTTTAAATAGTTTTTGGTGGTCCTGTTTCCTATTTTTCCTTTAGTTTTATTTTCAGTGTATCTTCAGTGTCCTCATATACAGCCTGTCAGACACGGACCACCAGAATCTTAATGTAGTTTTTCTGTGTCATTAACATTTAACCAAAGATTGATCATGTTTAGTTCAGTCTTTTGTAGTTCAACAAATTTGTTGAATCATCATTAAACATGATGGAATGAGGCACATATTAATGCATAAATTGATGCACTTGTACATACAGGTGGTAGAGTGGAAGGGGGGTATCTGCTTGGTCCATAAGGTGGTATGAGGGTGTGGTTTGGTCACTGCTGTAGATTATATGAACACCTAAACTCAGCCATTAGCTCAGGGCTCCTCATTAAATGGATGAGTGAAGCTCAAGGAAATTATGTGGATCAGTTGAACTGATTCCTTCTTAAATGAATCTCTTAGGAGAAATAATGGATTGATTTCTCAGCACCTGAGATTAGTTGACAGTCCTGTAGTATGTTCCGTACGACAGGCAATAGTACATGCAGAAATTGTGAATTCTTATAAATATGTAATGTGATGTGGGTTTATACCACAAGCAACTGGTGTGTGTTCTTTTGAGGGTTTTTTTCCCTTCTCTAAATATAAGCATACACGGTCTTTGTTAATGTCAACACTTTTTTAATAATGTTGACTAGTTAACTTTTCATTTTAAGGTGGGACTGCAATTGGAACTGCTGCTTTAAGATTGCTGGAAATTAAAATCCAGCCTGGGTTTAGTGTAACTTCGTATGGTGTCTGATGGAGTATGTTGTCTGCTTTGTGGCTGTGATCATATTGTTTAAAGAGGTTTACTGTAGAAAAAGTGATTGGTTGAAAATGAAAATAAAGAGGGCCAATAAGATTATAGTATGATTATTTGATGTATTTCAGAAAGGTTTATTCTTTCTATGCGAAAATGACAAATGACCTTAGATGGAACAGCACAATCACTGTGTATTATTTTTCAGAAATTAATGAGTTCTATAAAAGTGCCAGTATTGGAGGGGCAGGTATATTTCTGTAAACCAGTCTGGCTGCATGTTGCACAGCCAGTCTAATGTGTGTGGTTTCCACAGTACCAGGAAACAAACTCCTCTGCTGTGTCTCACTGGGTCCTAGCTAACCCTGATCCTAGCCCTGGCCAATGAGAGAGCATGTCTCAGAGGAATCATGTAAGTCCTCGTCAGCTAGACTGAGGGTGGAAATTGTCAGTTACTAAACTGAAAAACAGGAGGACAAAAGACAACAAAAACAGGTAATGATAAAGTACATGCAATGACATGTATTAAAGAAAAAATATACAGCAACTCTGTTTTACTATGTAAATTAGCAATACAATCACTCCATGTTCTGAGAATAAATGAATGAATGTTCAATTTATATAGTGCCTTTCAGGATACCCAAAGCGCTTAAGAACAGCTGTGTGGTGAGCTGTGATTTGCACGTAGGCTTATGAAGGACTTTGAGACTCCCCTACACAGTGCTGCCTTTACACTTGTGTGCGTGAGATATCATTGAGATGTAGAGAGCACAGAGATCTGTGGGCTATCCAAACCAAGGTCCTAAAGCCTGCACCACACCTCCCCTGCCTCACCCGTCAGCCAATCAATGCACTTCTTGTTCGACGAGCTGTTTTTCTTTTGTTCTTTAAAAAAAAATCCTAAGTATCTCTCTATCTTATCTTAAGTGTACCTTCCCTGGTTATATAACCTAAGCATAACACTCTATTTCACAAGTGACTCTTACCTGTGATTAATTGCTGGTTTGCATGATCAGAGCAAAGGGTCCTGGGTAAAAAGACAGTCCATCTGCCTTTCACCTATTCTGGGTCTCTCCATTCCACTGAGAGCAAGTTCATGGGTGAGCATCCAACCAAAACAATGTAGAAAGCAGTTTAGAAAAAGTTCCTTTGTAAAAATTCTTCATAATTATTACATTAACTCATAAATAGACCCTTCAGTACAGGGGGGTATTCCAGAAAGCCGGTTTAACAAACTCTAAACTTAACCCTGAACTCTGAGTTGTCTTACTCAGATCTGACATACTCAGAGCTGCTAGAGAAAGGCAGTCAGCATGTCAAAAAATTGCCAACAGAGTTAATGCGTGAGTGAAAATGATATTTTTATATTTAGCAGAAGGGTGCGATTATATTATTATTTTCTCCACCTTTACAATACTGTATTGAGTTTTAAAATATTTTTTAATTGAACACTTACTAATTCCAGGTCTAATCTGAGTGGTGTGAAACACACATGGCATCAGATAAAAATGAAGTATAAGAATATTGTACAAAGTGGTATGGCTGTACATAACTATATCTTATTCTTAAAATATATTCTAAAATATATTTATTTACAGTAAAAATGAAATAATGAAACATAACAGTGAATTTGACTGTAATGTATATTAAAAGGTTACAGGGTGGATGGTGGGGTGGGTGGTGGTGCATGATTTAATGTGGAAAGCAGTGATTGCAGATGGAGTCTCTGACAACTCCACCATCTCTGTTGTCACCCACATGCATGTAAGGTTCCTCATCTGTGGGCATGTCAGAGATGGTAGACTGTCGCTCTTCCTGGATGGTTGCAATGTTGTTTAATACCACATATGCCATTATTATGTGGCACGCCCTATCAGGGGTTACTCTGAGCCCCTTCAGGCACTTGAACCTGGGCTCAAGGATTCCTAGGGTCATTTAAATTCTTGCCCTGGTTTTGCTGTAGGCCTGATTGTAGCGGGACTGTGGTCCAGGTGCAGGATCTGAATAGGGAGTCATAAGGTAGGCCTATAGGACAGACAGGGATACCCTCTGTCTCCATGAAGGAGGCCATCATAGTGTCCTATAATCACACTAGGGTTTGCAATGATTTAACTATTACACTGCATGTGAATGACTAGCATAACTACCTCAGGCCTACTCTATTCAGATTTGTTGTACAGTGTGGAATCATACATGGATCCTGGCCATCTGGCTTCAACATTTGTGATGAGGTGGGAAGCATCACATATGATCTTGACGGGGAGAACGGTCAGTTCAATTCAATTCAACTTTATTATCATTATGCTGAAACAGGGTTGTACAGCACAATGAAACACTTTTAGGCTAGGCCTCAGTGCAATTACATACTACAAAATATCACAGCAGCAATTACATACAACATAGTGCAGGACAACATAGTGCAAGACGGTCATGGTGCAAGCCAGGCAATAGACATTAAATAAGCAAGGTAAAAAAAATAAAATAGATAACAGTATAAGGTATGAAATATAAAAATATAAGTACAGTATGTACAGTGTGTGTGAGTGGGTGTGAGGTAGGTAAATGGGACAGGGATAAAGTGCATGGTGCCAAAGGGCTGGTGGACTGGTCTCTGGACTGGTGGCAAATCTGAGATATAGTCAGGGGGAGGTAAGTCTATATATGTCCAGTTTGAAGGAAAGTGGCTGGTGACAATAGCTACGTTATTTTTGTTATCATTAAAGATAAGTACATTATTCATTAAGTATTATAAAGGTTAGAAAATAATCCGAAAATGATAGTAGGCCAGTCTATTCGGGGTTTTATAAGGCGTTCCTGACGAAGAGCTCGGCGAATAAACTGAGCTTCAATATCCACATGATCCTCGAGGAAAGGACACGTAATGATGACGTGTTTGTAACTCTGGGTCAGGTCCAAGTTAACCTGCCAGCGAGCAGGTTAGCTTCAGAGCATAAGTTGCTATAGTAACTGACTCAGGTTCTCTTTAAGCTTGGTTTCTGGAACGGAAAACCTCGAGTTTCCGTGAGTTCTGAGTTAATTTACCCGGTTTTCTCGCTTAACCCGCTTCTTGGAATACCCCCCAGTTCTTTAGCATTGTTGTACACAAGGACCAAAACACATTTTAATATATTTAGCCTGACATTTACTACATTTACCATATTGCATTTTCACTGGTACCTAGTGTAGGGAGAGAGGGACTAACTATAGTTAGTAGTTAGAGGAAGTTACAGGAAGTTACAGTTAGAGGAAGATACAGACATGCAGAACCACTATAACCCTGATATTTAATTATAAATAAAAATAAACAAAAATTTAAATACTTTTACGGAGCCCCTGAATGGACATGGTGTAATTTTTTTTTCAGGTAAAAAAGTGGTGAGCACCAGATACTATCAGGTGAGCACCAGATACTATGTGGTGAGCACCAGATACTATCAGGTGAGCACCAGATACTATGTGGTGAGCACCAGATACTATCAGGTGAGCACCAGATACTATGTGGTGAGCACCAGATACTATCAGGTGAGCACCAGATACCATGTGGTGAGCACCCGATACTATCAGGTGAGCACCAGATACTATGTGGTGAGCACCTTCACATACTTCTACTCTGTGCACAGGCTGTGCTCAGAATCTTCCATCATTCCATCATGGAAGAAAACATTTATGACTTTTTAGAGTCCCGACAGGTGGCACAACAACAAATAGAGCGACTTAAAGATGACAAGGTAAGCTTATTTGTTTAGATAGCTATAAAAACCTTAATATGTTACCAATTTATTACTTTCAAAAATATAAATGTAGGTTGGCTTTGCTAGATAATGTTAGCTAGCTAGCTAACTAGCTACCTTAGCCAGCTAGAAGGGTTGCGATAATGTTCAATCAATCAATCAAAGTTTATTTGTATAGCGCTTTTAACAACTCAAGTTGTCGCAAAGCAGCTTTACAGGGTTTACAAGGTTAACAATACTATGGGTCCAGAACCCTAATGAGCAAGCCAAAGGCGACAGTGGCGAGGAAAAACTCCCTATGATGGTGGGGAATAGGAAGAAACCTCGGGAGAACCAAGACTCAAAAGGGAACCCATCCTCCATTGGGCGGCCCGTTAACACACAAATACACAAGTCACACATAATTCACACAATCAGACTAGGTAAAAGGTAGAATTGAAAGTTCTGGGTTTTGATATTGTCACTGTAAATGTCTGTTGATGAATGCCAGGCTTTCATTCCGTGTCGGAGCAGTGATGCTGGTATTGTAGGCTCCGACTGCAGTGTTACTCCCCAGGTGAACCCCGGTATCAGCACATCCACCGGCAGCCAGACCATCCCCCAGGTGCCTGCAGGTGCCTGTATCCAATCGTCTTGGGTAGAGCCATGCAAGAAGATAGATAATACAGACTGAGTGGACATGAATTTAAACCACCGTTGATTTAAATGTACGTAGCTCACGTGCCAGTGATCAGCATGTGGCTCCGGCAGACTAATCTATAGCAGCATAACTAAAGAGAGAGGTTCAGAGGTGACCACAGGCATGAGGGCTCACTGAGACATTGCTTTCCAGTCAAGTCATAGTCACAAATAGAGTGATGCCAAGACACAGCTGGATGACAGCATCAACATCTCAGATCACCAGAAATCTCAACGTCTGGGGGCCCCCAAGCCCCTACACCTTACAAGGGGAATTTTAGCTGAAGGCTTGACTAAACAGGTGAGTCTTAAGTCTAGATTTAAAGATTGGAACTGTGTCAGAGTCTCGGATTGGAGCTGGAAGGCTATTCCATAATTGAGGGGCTTTAAAAGAGAAAGCTCTGCCTCCGGCTGTAGTTTTACTAATTTTTGGAACTACGAGAAATCCAGCATTTTGGGAGCGCAAAGGGCGAGATGGGTTGTAGTAATCAATGAGTTCACTCAGATATTGTGGGGCAAGACCATTTAACGCCTTATAGGTTAACAGGAGAACTTTAAATTCAATGCGATATTTAATCGGCAGCCAGTGTAGTGCAGCGAGAGTGGGACTAATATGATCGAATTTCCTAGCCTTGGTTAGGACTCTAGCTGCGGCATTTTGTACAAGTTGTAGCTTCTTTATGGACTGTTTAGAGCATCCAATTAGAAGACTATTACAGTAGTCCAATCTCGACGAGACAAAAGCATGAACTAGCTTCTCTGCATCAGCTAAAGAAAGTAAGTGTCTCAGCTTGGCAATATTACGTAAATGGAAAAAGGCAGCCTTAGTGACATTGCATACATGTGTGTCAAATGAAAGATCAGAATCAATAGTGACACCTAAACTTTTTGCAGTAGATTTTGGTGTTACTGAAAAACCATCTAGGGTAAGGGGAATATCAGCCCAATTGCTTCTAACAGCTTTAGGCCCAAGAATCAGTACCTCAGTCTTGTCAGAATTTAGTTTAAGAAAATTAGACGCCATCCAGTTTTTAATATCCTGGACGCAGTTCTCAATCTTGAGAGTTGTGGTGGTATCATCTGGATTAGAAGATATATACAACTGAGTATCATCTGCGTAGCAATGGAAGCTAATACCATGCCTACGAATGATAGTGCCCAGTGGTAGCATATATAATGAGAATAATGTTACGTTAGGCTTGGTGAAAGTAGCCTAAATATTAGTGCCCAACAGTTTTTTTTGCAAAAAGAAACCTCCTGTTATGTGCATTTCTCATCATAGATGGCTAGAGTTAGCTAGCGAGCTGACGCTAGCCAACGTTAGCTCTGGGATAATAGCTAAAGTTAGATGAACTTTCCGTTTACTTTTGCCACACTGAAAGAAATAAGTTTAGTGAAATCCAGTGTAGTTCTTGTGGATTGCGGTTCGAGAGAATAGTGTTTTGCAGTAAAGAAAACATGCAACATCAGAACTAGTAAAGAAGGACACTTTTCCTTGTGTTATTTATTAAGTATCATTTCATATTATTTCACTGTTATGATAGCTTTAAGATCTGGCACAGAAACCTCTCCTTAAAACTTGAACCTTTAGAACAATGTTTTTTAAAGTCTTTTTGAAATGAAATATTTGTTTTCATTGCAGATTGACATGAATGTGATCTCTGTCATGATGGATGAAGAGCTTGGAGAATACTTCCCCAGATATGGATCCAGAGCCTTTAGGATTAGCCGAATGTTTTCCTTCTTTACATGCAAACCATGTTCTTGACATTTGGCATGCATCCACCTGTAACCATGGAGCTGACCTGCACTTCTCAATGTTGCTGTAGTTCTTTCGACGAAATAGACCCTTAGTCTTTAAAATGCGTTTTAAATGTCTCTCAGTTATGATGTATCCATGACGACTGGCAAGAATAAATGTTATGTCTTTATATTTTAGACCTAGCTGAAAGTACATTTCAATATGCTCACCAATATCCATGCAGCTTGGGCAAAACTGCAAAGTAGTGCTCATCCGAGTGCAAGAAAATGCTCACCACATAGTATCTGGTGCTCACCTGATAGTATCTGGTGCTCACCACATAGTATCTGGTGCTCACCTGATAGTATCTGGATCTGGTGCTCACCACATAGTATCTGGTGCTCACCACATAGTATCTGGTGCTCACCTGATAGTATCGGGTGCTCACCACATAGTATTGGGTGCTCACCATATAGTATCTGGTGCTCACCTGATAGTATCTGGTGCTCACCTGATAGTATCTGGTGCTCACCACATAGTATCTGGTACTCACCTGATAGTATCGGGTGCTCACCACTTTTTTACCTGAAAAAAAAATTACACCATGTCCCTTCAGGGGCTCCGTATATTTTGATTCTTTTTCCAAGAATTCTTTTTCTAAAGGCACAGCCTAAAGGCTTTCAAGTAGTCAGTCCCAGCCGCCTATGCAAACACTGACCCACATGGCCATGTATCCTCATACAAAGCCACAGGCTCCATTAAAGCCCCAAACACTCACTCGTGGAAGGGTGGAGCCACAGGCTCCTTTCTTGATTTGGAATCACTGTAGATCCAGCCCTTCAAAACTCTCCAGATCCCCTGCTCATTCTGGTGTGCGCTGATCCTACAAAAGGATCTTTAAAAATATTTGTGTGCAACTTCTTCAAAATGCGACATTATTTTGGTTACGTTAAAATGTAACCTCAGAATAGAGTTAAACCAGGGTTGCCAACTTTTCAAGATCACTTGGAGTGAGATTTGAACCTGAGGGGGGTGGCGAGTGTAAATTGGGGGGGGGGGGGGGGGGTGTAAAATAGACACAAATTAAGTATTATATCGCGATCGATCGCCGGTGGTTGGCGCCAGAGCGAACTAGTAACTCATTGAATCATAGATATGGATCACAGGTAAATAAACTAGATTTTTTTTCGGCGTGAGAAATCGGATGTGTGGTGTGTGAGCGTATGAAGACGGTCAAATGCGTGTGTCTCACGCTCAATGCGTGAGAGTTGGCAACCCTGCACTGTAAAAAATCTTTGTTTGCTTATGTTCTGTGAATATAAAAAATTATGTGGGCAAAGCATGAAACATAAAAATTGTTACTCCAAAAACAAAAAACGAGTTGTGCCATCAGCTGCTGCATTTTTACCATTCAACTTAATATTTTGTGTTCAGTGAATGAGCATTATGGTTCTCAGTCAACATGTCAAGTCCAAAGTAAAAAACTGTGTTGGGCGAGCAATAATGGTAGTGGTGAAACTTAAGCCCCCCGCACACAGCGAGCAACTAGCTGAGCAAACGGTCACGCGTGCCCGTTTGCTCAGCTAGTTGCTCGCCGTGTGCGGACGCTTGAGACAGAATTCTCTGCCTCTTGAGCCTGTGAGACATTTATCTAACGTGTTTGATATTTTCTGGCACGCGTGCCCGAAATCTCACCGTGTGCGCTCGGCTGAGCAATTTGGCTCAGCAACTTTTCGTCACCAGCCAATTGGAAGCTCGCTTGGCGTCACATGACACCTCGGCGTTTACGCCGTTAACGGCGATCACTAATCAAAAGTAAAGAAAGAAGTTGAACAGATAATAAATGAGATATAAGATGACAACAACCATGAGATATAAGATAGTTAACATGGCTTATTACATCGAATTTGGCGATAGAATAAAATAATAATTTAATCTATTCGGTGTAGGGTTTAGTGATGGGATTTTCGGCTCTATTTTGAGATGCGGCTCTAATGGCTCTTCTTACTGTGGAGAGCCGGCTCTTTTCGGCTCCCAAACGGCTCCCCATATATATTTTTTACATTATTAATTAATTAATAGCTTAAACCTAATTTTATAACATTTTGTTTCATTATTGACATTGTTAAGTAAAAATGCTGCATAACAATGCTTTATAAATAAAAGTTTTATTATAACCAATTATTAAATTATCACAAAATAGAACGCAATACAGCTTGGCCAATTGCCTGCCGTTTCCACAAAAAAAGTGGAGACTTTTTCTTTCAGTGTTTTCCCACCACATTATTAACTGAAAGCTGCGTGTGATTGGTCAGATGTGTGGAGCACACGCTTGACATGCGGGCAGTTCTTTGCAGTGTTGTCTGAAACGATATGGGTGGTAGTATAAAGAAACACCCCTAAAAAACAGGGAAAAAAAAGGATTTTACCTGACGAAAATTAATATTGCATTGTGCTCCAGGTTTGAAAAGTGCTAAAGTAGGCTAAAGTACTTGAAAATGTAACTGTATTTTGTTTCACAACAAATAGATTTCTGACTGAATCGATGTGATAAAAAAGCGAATAATTTCGAATAATTTCGAGTACATGTATAAATATTTAAGTTTAAGGTGCTGGGAAATATTGAAAATGGCAAGTGACGTACAAGTGCTTGAATTCCACCTTGTAAAGGTGTATGAACCCGGCATACATAACTTTGTTCATTGCGCTGAAGAGGTGCACGACCTCGCTTCGCACGGGGGTCCTCACGCAGGGGCGGAGCCACCGCGATTGCGTCATTTTCGGCGCACGGACCCTCGCGCTGGTCGCGACGCGCCAATTATGCTCTACCACTGGCAGAAACAGAGCAATACGCGCAAGGAGAGGGAGAGACAGCGAGGCACCGAAGGACAAATAAAAACGATGTTGGAAAAAAACTGGCACTGTGGCACTTGCAGAGCACAAGCGCAATACTGAAGGAAAAAGCGGCTCCCAAATAGGATCCTAAAACGGCTCCCATTGTGGAGCCGGTTCCAATCGTTCACTTCAAAGAGCCGGCTCTTAGAGCCGGATCGTTCGCGAACGACACATCACTAGTAGGGTTGCCACCTGTCCCGGTTTTCCTTCTTTTTAATATTAGGTCCCGGCAAAAAAAAATCATTTAATGTCCTGGTTTTCACTAGGTTAGTTCAAACGACTATTTAGACTGTTTCTGCACACTTTAAATGTCTTTTTTTCTCGCTGTGTCCATTTGACACCCCGGTAACATTTTACGCCACCCCCCGCTGTGTGTTTCAAATGCGCTATGTGTTTCATAAAGACATGTTTCACGACACCGAATTGATTAAATGATTATTTTCTTGTTCTATCGCCAAATTCGATGTAATAAGTCATGTTAACTATCTTATATCTCATGGTTGTTGTCATCTTATATCTCATTTATTATCTGTTCAACTTCTTTCTTTACTTTTGATTAGTGATCGCCGTTAACGGCGTAAACGCCGAGGTGTCATGTGACGCCAAGCGAGCTTCCAATTGGCTGGTGACGAAAAGTTGCTGAGCCAAATTGCTCAGCCGAGCGCACACGGTGAGATTTCGGGCACGCGTGCCAGAAAATATCAAACACGTTAGATAAATGTCTCACAGGCTCAAGAGGCAGAGAATTCTGTCTCAAGCGTCCGCACACGGCGAGCAACTAGCTGAGCAAACGGGCACGCGTGACCGTTTGCTCAGCTAGTTGCTCGCTGTGTGCGGGGGGCTTAATGCGCATGCTCGAGAGAAGATTTTCTTGGCGCCTTCTGCACCAAAACTAAAATGAAGACCCAGCGTTTCACCGTTTATCTAGAGGACTTCAAACGTTCACTGAGTAAAGTTAATGTGGATCTTTACTAAGCTAACACACTAACTTGGTGGTGTTTGTTGAGTTTGAATTTTGAACTAGGTCGTATTTCAACATATTTTCCAAACGTATAGTTATCAAAACTAGAGCTAAGCCAACAAGTTGTTTTTCAGTGTTTTAACTTTGCTATGAGTTTAGTAATGTTAGTGTTAATACTGTTGTGGTTGGCAAGGACAAGCTACCGATTAACGGTTAATTAACCGTCACGCGTTAACTGTCCGTTTGGAATTTAACTTTACCTCGCGGCAAACTGTTAGCATGCGGACTAACGTTAGCTACCTAACTAGCTAGATCTGCGTAGTAATTAAGCATTTGCTGAAGCCCAATCGATTTCTAATTAAGTACTTTTTTAGATACTATTTCCAACCACATACAGCTCTGCGGTCAGTTCTCCCGTTTCCCTGGATGTGTGTTGTATGCGTGTTAGTGTCCCCCCTCCCTTAGAACCAGTGTGTTTTTGCCGTTAGCGTATTGCTAATAAATTAGCATTGAGCTAACGTTTGTGTCATGGCTCATTCTTGTCCTCCTGACTCGACGACGTTTCAATTTTTATTACATTTATAAAGCAGCTCTCATATGCCTGTTTGGTAATATTTTATGTTTACTTTTTGACATGCAAATAAAATGCACAATTACTTAATTATATTCTGTATATTTTGAATTTACTTCATAAAGCATAACATGTATAGTTCAGACAACTTGGATACTAATGAATAATTACCTGAACTAAACAATTGTAGCTGGAACAACATAAAACATTTTGTTGGACTCACTAGGTGTATTTGGTTAATATATAACATTTTGTTGGCTCAACTTATTTTCTTTAATTAGACTGAATTCTGTAGTTGTTAGCAGAACTTAAAATTTGCAATTTGCAGAGCTTAAATTAGACCAACTAAAAAAATTAGGTGCAACGGGTCACTAAGATTTTTTTAGTTGGTGAGACTTGAAATTTTTTACAGTGCGGTTAAACTGATAAATATCGGCTATGGAGAGTCCAGGGTCACACACAGTCAGTGCCATAAACTAGTGCACACTGATGCTCGCCGCAGGAAGAATAACTGCAGCAGGAATGACCTGCAGACCCAGGAGAAAAGAACAGGCACACTGCTACTACCTGCTTTATTTTTTAATTTAGTCATATATTTAAATAATTGTAATCCAGAAAGAACTACAATTATTTAAATCTATAGTGCAAGCATAAAATAACCTAATCCATTCAGTTCAGTATGTGAGTGAGTACTTCATGCTACTAGCCTGCTATTAAATCTCTCTATCTCGTCTTCTGCGGCAATTGGAACAGGCAGAGCAAGACGGAGGAGAAGCTGACATATAGTAGCCGTTTCCGTGCAGACGTGACCTTAACCTGTTTGGGGGTTTGGCTGAGTCATGGCGCTGTGATGCTAATAACGTGTGACACTCGCTGTGTCGCACAGGCTGTGCGGTTGGCAAGGAACCTGTCGGCTTCCGGAGTGGGCCACTTTTTCAGCCCGGGAGTTTCATGCCCAAATCCGGGGCCCAAAATAAATTTTCCCTCCCAATCGGCCCAAACTAGAGATTGACATGAACGGCGGCCCATCGGGAATCCTCCCGAATCTCCCGATTAGCCACTCCGGCTCTGCTCCGTCGACTCTGCTCTTTGCCCTTCACACGTGTACACTGTTGTATGTACACGGCTCATGAGAAACAAATACTCCCGGTCTACAGCACTAAATTATTCACCCTACCATATAGATCAAAGACGATCATCAGTACAAATCAATGGAACACGCTGCATCTGGAGCTGCGCTGCCGCTCTAACTGAAGCGCGGGCCCGGGAGCTGCGCTTGCTCGACGCTGCTGTCTGCACAGACTTATTTAGTCCGCTTGAGGCGGAGAGCGAGCGCCTCTCTCGGCACTTGCTGCGTCGTCAGTAAACGTGGAAACCTTTCTCCTCGCAAGAATGACAGACAATGGGCCCTTATGTGAATCAGCATAGCTACGTAGCAAACAGCTTACTGGTAAATTCCTCGACGAGCTGAATGTTTTAAGCACTGGACAGAACAACGTGGAGTTTGTGGTACTACTCGGGCTCTTGACCCTGCGTGGAGTCCATTGTGCAGGGTTGTGTGGGTACTGGACAGCATAACAGAGTGATCCACTTTGGCACCCAGCTGAGGAGAACTCAGACCTTGGCAAACTATGATGAAAGTGTTTGTCAATTGCACAGGGACAGAAATTGGTTTTGTATAGGTATGTAAAATAGACACGAAACTCTAGTGTAATCAACCGGGCCGAAACAACGATTGAAGCGATTGAAACTTGCATAGGCCTAATCACAGTAATGATTTCCACTGCAGAATAATGCAAATGCATACAGAGTCCTTCTAGAAATTATACTAATAGTGAAATGTAGGCCTACCTGCTGACACCAGCAAAAAACCCCGCTCCTGTGTCCAAACAGACTGAATGTAACTAGTGTTTTGAGAATTCAGAGTTACAGAGATAGTTATTGGTGCCATGAGCTATCTTTTTTTTCTTCTGAGTGTTGATTGTCACTGGCATATCACTGACAGAATGATATCACGCAACAAAACGAGTGATAATATGTAGTGAGAAAACGAGTGAGAAAATATTCCATGCATATCAAAACTCAAAACTTTGTTTTACGACTCTTGAAATTTCACTTTTTGAATATTATAGTACATTAATATTCAGTATGACATTTATCAGTTGGATAGGGCAGTTAACTAAAAATGCAGGGGTTTTATATTTAATTTACAAATTATCCAATTAACATTAAAATAAGACTTCGGAAGCTTTAGAAGTTCAGTAACCGCATTACTATGGTTAGTGCAAGCACAGTGACCCCTGGTGGAGAAGTCCTAGAATTACAGGAGCCTTGGAACCTCTCTTCACTGTGTCAAATACTGTATATTGTAAAGACCTTAGTACAAATGTTGAGATTTCTTCATCGCTAAACAGCAGTTCCGTTGTGTGTGCGGTTAATTTACCACCTGATTTGTTTACATCACGTATTTTTATATGTGGCATTTTCTTGGACAGTAGTATTTTATTTGACAAGTTGGATATACTTAACCTGGTTCTAATTATCCAGCTCTGTACCTGTTTCCACATAATGTAAATATGCTATCGTTCAAAAGTTTAAAATTTCCAGCAGTATAAAATGTATTCTGTTGTAGATGTATATAAAATTACTGACAAAAGAATAGCAAATATGTTCTGGAAAATGGTCTTTGCTTTTTTTTCTAATTCTTTGATTCAGATTATGAAAAAAACATGTATTAAAATGAAAGCACTCTACAAAACACACCTAATGTGAAACTGGTACAAATATGTCATTAACATAATGTATTAAAAACGTTTTACAACTACAACTGACAAATCCTTTACTCTGATGGTTTAGAGGTAAACTAAAAGGTAAAAGGTAAAAGGTAGAGGTAAAATAGGCAACTCCTGCGGTAGTACATGAGCAACATTGGATGTTAATGATGAGCCATTTCATTCTAGCTTTTTTAGTGCACGTGTTAATATATGTGTGTGTAATGCATCTATACATGCATCATATCAACACATACCTCACTCTTGATGAGCATGTCATTGAGGATTTGCCTCATCTGTGGAGGGATGATGGAGGCAGACAACACTGAGCTGTAATGGGCCCTCACACTGTTTTCACTGGTTTGATTTACAGATAAGTAAATAGAGTAAAAAGTTCATTATTATTATTTAAAAAACTCTAAAATGCCTAAAAAAATTACTGGCGTGCAGTTTTGTTATAACTCAAAGATTTTGAATGTATGATTTTTCAATATCACAGAGGTTCTGGATCACAGCAAAACACTGTGGTCTTTTCCTTTGTTCATGCAAAGGTGTAATGCTGTAAACTCAGCAGAGCTCTGGACTTTTCAGTTATACAATGTATACCAACTTCTAGAAGTCAAACAAGCTCTGCTTCTGGAAGTCAAACCAATTCTGCTTTTAGAAGTCAAACAAGCTCTGATTAGATAAAGAAAACTGCAGTGGAGGGTGAAACTAAGAGATAAGTCAAGGGTTCGTACATGAGGCATATATTATACAGAGTCTTACAGAGTCAGTGATGGCTGACATCTTGATTGAGGACACAGTGGATGAGAAAGATGAAGGTGTCCTGTTGGGAATTGAAGAACAGGGAAAGGATCTCCACCACTATCCTATTGCTTGTAAAGAGTCCCATGTGCTGCTTCTTATAGTTTGACAGGGATAGAATATCATTGTATTCAGGGTTGCAACTACATACTTTCTGAGGTGTATGCAAACATACTATCCGCGCCCCCCACACTACACCCCACCCCCCCCCCCCCCCCCCCCCCCCCCCCCCCCCCCACCAACTCGGCAAATAATTTTCTGGCATCGATTTGGCGCCCCCTCTAGTGTAGCGCCCCTACGCGTCGCATACGCTGCATACCCCCTTTTTGCGCCACTGATTGTATTTTAGCACCTCTGCAATGGTGTTAATTTAAAAGCCTTTAAATACTAATTAGTAGTCCCCACATGAAGATATAAATAATTACACTTCAATGATTAGTGCAGTGGTTCCCAAACTTTTTCTGCCGTGCCCCCCTTTAGTAGATGAGAATATTTTTGCGCCCCCCCCCCCCCCCCCCCCCCCCCATATTGATTAGGGATGTACCGATTCACGTTCTTCACTTCCGATACCGATTCAGATATCTGAGGCTTAGTATCGGCGATAGAGTAAAACTGTGCTGAATCGACTTAAAACATTTTTTTTTTTTAAACACAGACATACTGAATTAGAAGTTTATTGAAAACTCTGTACCAGTATAGCACACTTAAACACACACAAAAACATGTAAAAACAACACAACTTGCATTTGTTCAGTCAGTGCAATTATGAATATAACATTGAATGTAAAATAAATAATACCAAAGAACCTGAAACTTACAAAAACAATAGGTTCACAACTTTGGTCAAACATGAAAAAAATAAACTGCAAGAAACCTTTTAAATGGTTCAAGAATTCTAAATATAATTTAAAATAAATAAGGAGATGAAATAAGAGAAACAGCAATTCATATGCGGCTAGTTTGCAAGCGCAGACATCACGCAGAGCACAAAGCATGTAACGGCCAGAAATATGTGTACTGTCTCTTTAAGGGAGCGAGTTGAGTGCGCGTATGGAATATTGTTGACTCAGACCACTGCTCTTTATTTTATCATTATTTCATTTCTGTAAGTAACGCATTCAATGAGCTTTGGGCAACTCACCAGTTCATGTATGAACAGTCAAGTAGTGCTGGAGCCCAGGTTTAATTTGGTCAACCAGCAAATAAACGGACTAAGTGGAATAGCACCAGCGCGAGTACGAGTCAGTGATTCACCTCTCCTCTGTGTGCTTCGCGTTTCACTGTTAACTGTTCACTGTTAACTGTCCAGGTTCACTTCTATCCGGGACAGAGTGGATATTTAAGGTTGAACTAACTCCGAAAAGCAAGCAATACAAGCATAGAATTAGACTGAATAGATCTGTTTTTATGGATCGGTCACATTGTCACCGATACCCGATCTAGAATTGTTTCAGATATTAATATCGGAATCGGTGCATCCCGTTTTACTTCCAAGCTCCGCGCCCCCCCTGCAATAGCTCCGCGCCCCACCTAGGGGGCGCGCCCCCCACTTTGGGAACCACTGGATTAGTGTGTGTGGGGGGAAATGTATGTAGTGCAGGAAGTGCTGTGTGACCAGTAAGAGGAGATGAGCCAGCAGCAGGCTTACGCACAGGTTGATCAGAGCCAAGTTGGTCACACTCAGGTTCCCAAAGGTCAAAGGTGAAGAGCGACAAGCTCAGGAACACTATCCCCTCTGCTACAGACATGGTGTTCAGCAGAGTAATGAGATTATCTGTTTGTCTGAAAAGCAGAAAAAAATCATCATGGAAATCTGTTTGAAATTTGATGTTGCCATATAAAAACATGTACAAAGATCTACTATCAAGCTCTGTGATTTTCTACAAGAACCCAGCTTCTCTTCTGTAGACGATCTATGCTACCTTCTGTGTACCTTCTAGGATTCATATCATACAAAGTTTAAAAAGTACAAATTGTATCATGCAGTTGTTTGCACCAAATGATTATTCCTGTTATCTTGGGAAGGACTTTTCCTTTGTAAACCCCAACTCTTCTGAGTAAAAGTTAGAGTTTTCAGCTACACGTTTTCCCAAGCTCAAGACGCTGTGATGATCTTTTAAAAATAGAGCATATAATGTAAAAATAGAGTATATGATGAAAAAGACACTGCAAACTCTATAGGTTTAACTATACTCAACTTTAACCAGGGCCGGCGCAAGGGGAGGGGGGGGTGCATTGCCCCCTCAGGCAATACGTTCGCCACCCCGAAATTTTCTGACGCCCCCCCCCCCCCCCCCACTGTATATGTTCTGGCGCTGGCCCTGACTGTAACTAAACTTTGCGCTATTGCACAATACTCGTATAAAATAAAAATGACGTCTGTCGCAGCCAGGGATTCTGTGTCTCATTCTTCGCTCCACCCCGATCGTCACATTATCCATTTTTTTTATCTACTTACAGTTTGACAATCGATATCTAAACAATTACAAAAATATAAGTGTAACCCTATAATGTGAATTGACTTATTCCAGTCTCTTTTCTGAGGTGTGGGAAGGAAAAATAGTCGGGTTACCAATAAAAGAAATTCTCTTTATTTCCAGCCGAACAGCTCAGTACTGGGAAAACTCGTAGCGCAACTACGCACACACTCTTCTCTCGTGCGAGTACAAGGTCAGGACCTCTGGTGTCCCTAATTAGTCCCCCCCACTGGGAAGTCTGCCCATCGGAACTAAAATCAACCAGACTGCAGTACAGTGCTACGGGACTTGTATAATATAATATAATGTATAACATATTGAATCACTTCACATTTTACCCATACATTTTAACTATTAATTTTAACTATGAAATTAACTCTGAATAATAAACTAAACATATATATATATATCCCCCTCACAGACGTCCCCTTCTTCCAAAGAAATGTCCTCATTTCAACTCGTAAGTCATCAAACATTCTAAAAGCAATACTGACCAACAACCCATCAACACAAAGTTTTATTTATTTATTTATTTATCATCAGTGCCATAAAGGCAAAGCCCCCTGAGGCATTACCCTCGCTTAACCTGCAAATCACACCACAAAGTTCTTGAATTTGGCAGGGGGTCTAGCTATGCGGCCACTGCGTGTTGTGGCTAGGTGAGCAGGGGTAACTGGGGAGGGAGACCCAGGTCTGGAAGAAGGCACCTGCTCTGGAGAAGTACTAGGCTGAGAGTCAATCCGGAGGATCAGAACCAGTTGGGCTACCCACAAGGGCAGGTACCGTATGCACCCTTGGCCGAGAAGGCACAAAGATGCGGGCCGGAGGTCGGAAAGGAAGAGCTTCTGATAATGCAGTAAGGTTGGATTGCGGTGGCCCGTTCCAGCCTCAGTTGAAATGGCAGGTTTCTGACTATGGACTGTCTCCTTTTGAAAAGTCCCTTTGTAAGGTTTAAGACGATTGTGTGTACCCACCATCTAGAATGCTGGTCCTTGGAATCTGTAATTTCATATGTGACACCTAAACTGCCATCTCTGTCCATCTGTTTGAGGATGACGAATGGTCCCTTCCATTGAGGAGCTAGCTTGTTCTGGCGTTGAGCCGGATCATCAAGCCAGACCAAGTCTCCGGCCTTGTGAGGGTGAAACACAGTCTTCTTGTCATACTGGAGCTTCTGCTGTTGTTTGGCAGCAGAAGAATTCTGAGCAGCAGCTCCAAGGGCTCGCGACAATCGTGCACTGAGGTCCTGCGCAGATGGGGTACCAGGTGTAGGTGAGGTTAGTGTTAGGTCACACTTTAGCAAAATGTCAACAGGTAGGTGTGGCTCCCTGCCATGGGCCAGGAAGAAGGGGGAAAACCCTGTGCTTGAATGTACACTGGAGTTGTAAGCAAGTTCAAACTGCGGCAGATAACTGTCCCATTCGCCCCCTCTCTGTGACATGTATTTAGCCAGCTGGTCCTTCAGTGTCCTATTCAGTCTCTCAACCATGCCATCTGACTGGGCATGATATGGTGAGGTGCGGGTTTTCTCGATCTTGAGCATCCTGCACAGTTGCTTCATCAAATCAGAGTCGAATTGTCTGCCCTGATCCGTGTGAATGGCTTCAGGAATGCCATGCTGACAGAGGTATTCCTCAAAAATACACTGAGCTACAGTAATGGCCCGCTGGTCTTTCAAGGGGAAGAGATTGACATATCAGGTGAACAAGTCCATGATGACCAACACGTACCGATGTCCCTTGGATGTAATAGGCAGCTCCGTGATGTCCGCAGCAATTCTCTGAAAGGGACGGGTGGCATGAATAGACTGCAAAGGGGCTCGCTCGTGTGGAGCTGAGGAACTGCGTGATTGGCAGGGGAGACACTCTGAGCAAAACTTGTGAATGTCACGAGACATATATGGCCAATAGCAGATTCGTCTTGCTCTTTGCAGGGTACGATCTGCTCCCAGATGTCCACTAAACTCATTACCATGCAGAGCCTTCAATGCAGTAGGTATGAGCACATCAGGGAGGACAACCTGATACACAGGCAATGCGTAAGGTGAGCCTTTGTATATTCTGCATAGTATTTTGTGCCACAGAGACAGTTTGGGAAATTCATGCCAGAGTTTCCTCACAGCAGGAGACAGACCCTTTAAAGAGCCTAACTGTGGACGGCATCGGCCTTCCTCCATCCAAGCTCTCACCGTGCCAAGTGAATCATCTGCCTCCTGGCAGTTGCGCATCTCATCTGGATCAATTTCCAAAGTTGGACAGAAGTCTGGAACATGCTTGTCAATCACCCTGTCACCACTAGATGTCATCTTGTCCCCCGGAACTAGGGTGGTTAAAACACTCTGGACAGCTTTAGTTTCCCCCTGCAGAATGGGATGTCTTGACATGGCATCAGCGTTGGCATGTTTCTTACCGTCTTTGTGAGTGACCGTGTAGTCATACACACCAAGTTCCAGTATCCAACGGCCCCGTCTACCAGTCGGATCATTCTCAACAGCTCAACAGATTTTTGGAGACTCAGCAGGGGCTTATGGTCCGTAACAATCATGAAGGTGGTACCAGCCAGGAAATGTTTGAAGTGTCTCACGGACCAAATAATTGCCCAGGGCTCACGATCATACGTGGACCATTTTTGCTGTGAAGGTGTCAGTGTATGACTCGCATAAGCTATAACTCGCTCCGTCCGCTCTTGAACTTGAGCCAGGACGGACCCTATGCAGTGCTGCGAGGCATCAGTGTACAGTAGAAACCGCTGAGAAAAAACAGGGTGGGCAACAATGGGAGGGTTCGTGAGAGCATGCTTTAGGGATTGGAAAGTGTCCTCACAAGTCATAGTCCAGCTAAACAAAGCACCCTTTTGTGTGAGAGCATGAAGGGGTGCAGCAGTGACTGAGAAGTTCCTGATAAAACGTCTATAATATGAGCACAACCCCACAAATGCTCTCACCTCTGTTGTGGTTCGAGGGGTTGGCCAGTCACGAACTTTGCCCAGGTTCTTTGCATCTGGCTGGAGTCCTTGGCTGGAAACCACATGTCCCAGGAATGTAACTTGGCTGCATGTAAAGTGACATTTGCTGGCTTTCAGCTTAAGCCCAGCAGAACGGAAACGAGTCAAGACCTCTTCAAGGTCAGGTGTTGTGAGAAAGTCCGGCTAAAGATTAAGACATCGTCAAGATAGATAAGGCATTCTTTCCAATGCAGGCCACGAAGCACCAGCTCCATCAGACGTTGAAATGTTGGGGGAGCATTTGTAAGTCCCATAGGCATGACTTTAAATTGATATAAAGCCTGCCCTGTTGTAAAAGCCGTCTTCTCCCTGTCCTGTGGCTCTAGTTCTAGCTAGTAGCCGCTAGCGAGGTCCATGGTGCTGAACCAACATGAACCTGACAAGCTGTCCAAAGCATCAGCAGGACGTGGTAATGGATAGGAGTCTTTAACAGTAACAGCACTGAGTTTACGAAAATCGATGCAAAATCTGTAGCTTCCATCTTTTTTTTGACTAATACAACAGGGGAGGACCATGGGCTACAGCTTTCCTCAATGATGTCTCCATCCAGAAGCTGTTGCACTTGTTTGTCTATTTCAACTCGAATGTTGTGGGAAGTCCGGTAAGCTCTGTTTTATGGGCCGGGCATTGTCTGTCCTAATTGCTTGCTTGACTCTATCAATACGACCATAATCATGCTCATGAGCAGTGAAAACATCAGAGAATTTAAGGAGCAAGGACTCCAAACATTGCAGCTGTGCAGGATCCAGTGCTGAATCGCCAAGTTTGACTTTGGCCGGTGACTGTGACTGTGTCTGAGTGTTTATTTCTGCCACTGCGGCCTCCACTACGCAGAACTCTTCTCCAGTTTGGTGCATTAAGGAATGAAATTCCTCTATTCTAATATCTCTGGGTACATGGCAATCGTCTTGTGTGGGGTTCATTACACGCACCCTAATGTCACCACTTTTAACAGGGGTCAATGTTCGTGCCACTAAGAGACCTGGCAGACTATAAGGGTCAGGTTCCAAGACACCAGTGTGCTCTGTGCTCTGGGTAACCGGTAGCTAACTGAATTTTAGCTAAAACATTCATTTGGGACATGGCAGGCACCGTCACTGGTGCTAATGAGAGAGTACTACATTTAAGGGGAGCAGTCTGTGAACAGCACAGCAGGGGAACTGTCCAGTTTCATAGCTTTAGGTGCTGCTCTCTCAAATCAATGACTGCATGATGCTTTTGTAGAAAATCCCAACCCAGGATTACTGACTGTGCTGCATTTCTCGTAACCTGGACATCATGAGAAAACCACTCCTCGCCCAACCTAACAGTGACTGATAATGTGCCTAGAGTGTCCAAGGAGTCACCGGTCACTGACTTTGCCAGGATGAAGGACTTTTGAATGGGTTTTTGTCTAAGAGAAGGCACTGCCAATTTCAAGGCTTCACTAATTATGGAAATCTCAGAGCCCATGTCCACAAAAACTTTGACAGCTGTGTCTTCCAGAACAGCAAACACATATGACATAGGCTTACCATGTATGGTACTAGAGAAAAGAGGTTGTGGGCCCCCGTGTTCCCGTGAAGTAGATACTTGGCCCTCGGTGTCTGCTACCAGCCGTTTCCCTGATGGAAGGTGTTCTCATCTCTAAAACTGACATGACGATCATGCTCCCTGGAGGGTCGACGTCTGTCCCCTGGACCATAAGCAGGCAGCTGCGAAGCATCCAATTCGACAGGGAAAGAAGAATCCTGATGGGCAGGCTATCTGGAACCTGGGCTGAAACCCCGCCGTGGGTTGGTAGAGGAATACTGAACACGACCATACTCCCGAGATGAGTGGTGGGCACGACGAGGAGAGGATGGGGGTGTTGGTGAATGTCGCCGCCATTGTGAGCCATTTGGTGCAAAGTCCTGATAGTGAAGGTTGCCATAACGTCCTGGGGATGAATGGGGAGAGTAGCGATGCGTGTCTAAACGTCCACCCCACCTAGACCTATCAGGTGAATAGTGTCTGTTCCCCTGAACATGGGTTGGTGGAGGGCTGAGGTAGGCAGAACGGCCACGATGCTGCTTTAGCTGGTTAACCTCGAGCCTGAGAGCCTTCAGCTCAGTAGACAGTTCTTTCACCACTTGCACTAATTCTGGAGGTCAGCCCTGCTTCGTAGACACCATTGCTGTGGTGGTCTCGACCGGGAACCCGAGAGTAGAGACTGTCTGAGCACTGGAGGGGGCAGCTAATCTCAATGCCTCTCCTGCACGTTCCAACTTGCATGCAATGGAAAGAGCTTCATCTAAAGTTTTGGCACCATGTTCATGACACTTAGATTGGAGAACTGGGTCTAGACCAGCTACAAAGCGCCTAAAACGTTCCATGTTAATGTCAGGCTCACCAGTTTGAAAATGGAGCAAAAACTGTTTCCTTTCAAAAACATCACTGAGCTTTGCAGTGCTCTGTTCATAATCCTGTTGTACTGACGGTGGTAAGGACAGCCAGTAAGCTAAAGCGTCTCCACCGAGCCGTGTGGGGAGAATCGTAGCTAAACTCTGAGTCTGTGCACTTGTGCAAGCTTTAACAGCAAGTTTCAGTCTGGCTTTCCACAGAGAAAGACTGTCTTTATCTTTGCCATCGCCCTGAAAACAGGGAGGAAGTTCAACTTTATAGTGAATGACCCGCGTGGTAGTAGCCTGATCGGCTGAATACACTTCCTGCCCGCCAGCCCCACTAACAGACGGAACTGCAGGAGAATCCTCTCTTTCATCAGAATCCGACATTTTCATCCACTAGCTAGTTAGGTAGGTTAACTTAGCACTGTCCACTTAGAGAAAAGAGCAGAAATTTGCCAGTAACGTCGTAGCAGTGAATACGTACCGCTGCTAGCCCACTGGTTCACGTACCAAATTAGCTCAGTGATGCTGAGGGCAATCTGCCGTCGTAGTAATGCCTCGGCTGTGTCAAAGTTCGAGAAAATCCAAGCGGTTTGGGAAAACAAAAAAACACCGCTGCCACCAGTCTGTAACCCTACACTGTAAAAAATTGTCCTGTAAAATAACAGTAAAGACTTGGCAGCTGGGTTGCCATTATGTTACTGTAAAATTAACATTTTTTTACTGTCGTTAAAATTTAGTTTTGTACTGTTAATGAGAAATACAGTTAAGGACTGTTCTTTTAATTACTTTCCTGTAAAAAAACGGTAAACAACTGCAGTTGATTTCCCATTATGTTGCTGTAAAATTAACATTTTTTTACTGTCGTTAGAATTTACAGTTTTGTACTGTTAATGAGAAATACAGTTAAGGACTGTTCTTTTAATTACTTTCCTGTAAAAAAACGGTAAACAACTGCAGTTGATTTCCCATTATGTTACTGTAAAATTAACATTTTTTTACTGTCATTAAAATTTACAGTTTTGTACTGTTAATGAGAAATACAGTTAAGGACTGTTGTTTTAATTACTTTCCTGTAAAAAAACGGTAAACAACTGCAGTTGATTTCCCATTATGTTACTGTAAAATTAAATTTTTTTTACTGTTGATAAAATTTACAGTTTTGTACTGTTATTGAAAAAATACAGCATTCACAGTTTTTATTTATTTATTTTTTAAAGACTACTTTTGCAATACTTTACACTCAACTAATTTATTAAAAATACATTATCAGTGTTCACAAAATCTACAAACTACAACAGAATGTGCTTTGTGAATTTAGAACAGCAGCATGTAATTGCAATGTGAAAAAAACACAGCTTCTTAATGCACTTTGCCTTTTATTTTAACATAAATTTAAATTCTCTACATTCAAATAGTGCCTTCTTTGTATAAAAAACAAACAAACAAAAAAAACAACACAACCCTTTGACTGAAAATAGTGCAATAAAAGAACAAGGCATTCAGACTTGGAAATATTGACATGAAACTAGTCACAACATAACAGTTCCGATAATGAAACAAGAGGAACAAACCAGACAAAGACAAACATGAATTCTGACGTGAATAACAGCAATGAAGTCCCAGTGAAAGTCCATCAGTCTTCTCAGCAGAGTGGATACATGTGGGTTGACTGTTGTTATCTTTTGCTGGTGGCTTTGCCAGTTTTTTTTTGACAAGACTTTGCCCCAGCCTTGGTGCCTCACTCAGGGTTTATACCAGTGAAGCACCTGAAAAATAATAGTGTCTCTTCAGACAGTGTAAAACTCAAGTTGTGTAACTCACTTACATTAACAACACAACAAAAAGCAGAAAATGTTTTGTTCACAATAGCATACCATTAAAAAGATAAGAAACACATGTTTTAGTGAAAATACCTAACCTTTGGATGAATTCAAGAGTGCATGAGGCCTCTTCTTGGTATTCGAGATTGAAGATGTAGAAGGTAGAAAATACGGCAGCAAAGCCCTGTCAAGAAGGTGGGTTGGGTTCCTTCACATATGACATGGCCCTCAAGGCTGACCATCCAGCGCTGAATACAGCGTCCTGCTGTTCCACCTGAATCATGACAAAAAATACTGAGTTACAGTAAAGGAAATCATCTTCAGCACTCAATTTCTGAACTAAAATTTTAAATCTGGAATACCACCCAATAATCCACCCAATTGTCACGTTGAGGTCCCAGACCCCTCCCTTTGGGCGTGTGTTTACGTCGTCTGCGTCTACTCGTCTGCGTCTGCTCATCTGCGTCTGTGTATCTCCGTGGGTGCGTCTGCGTCTGTGTATCTCCGTTTCGTCTCACCTGTGGCTCGTCTCGTAATCACGCGGGGTTTATGTGGTTTGTCTACTTAATGTGCGTTCGCGCAGTGTCCTGTGCTCGTCGTTGTCTGAGTCTATGTGTGTCTACATGTTATCCACGTTATAAGTGCGTGGTCTGTGCTCTGTGTGTGTCAAAAATAAACGTGACGTTGAAAGCAACGGAAAGGGTTCCTGTCTCGTCTGTCGCCTCACCCCAGCGTCACACCAATAAGCAGGAAAAGAAGTCTAATGTTATGTTGTGCGGTGTATTTACATCAATAAGCATCATTACGCTTCACAAATTCACTAATAAAGTATGTGTGCCCACACATGTAGGAATCATCTGTGAAAATTTAGCTAGCTACTGAATCATTCTTCAACACACTCACATATTCAGTAGGCTGATAAAAACAAACTGAAAACTTTGCTAATATACTTTGCACCAATTTCCAAATATAATAAAACTGCTACTCACCAAATAACTTGCCTAGATGGGGATGGATGCAGAGAGACACAGATCCACGTTCCCATGTGTAGCTTGGTTTAAACAATGCAATTTCCCACAATGCAAAAAATACAACATCATACTGTAATTTAGATGGTTTGGTTGAATGAGTAGCGGTAAAGTGCTGTATTTTAGAAAAACAGTATAGTCCCGTTAAAAGAACAGTAAATTACCAATTTTCTGTTTGTATTAACAGTAGAATGCGGTTTTCAAAAATAACAGGTTAATACTGTTGGAATTCTGCTGTAAATTAGCAGCAATTTTTTACAGTGTATAATGTGAATTGACTTATTCCAGTTTATTTTTTGAGGTGTGGGAAGGAAAAATTGTCAGGTTATCAATAAAGGAAATTCTCTTTATAAGGGCAGGGTAAGTTAGTGTTAGTTAGTTAGTTAGTTAGTAAGTTAGTGTTGACTTGTAACTCCCGCGGTAGCCCAACTCAAAAGTAGCCCAAAAAACAGCACCCCCCGACCTCAGAATTTTTACCCGCGGCTGGACTTTCAAACAAGCTTAATTTGGTGTGAAAACCGCGAACCTGGCAACTATGCCTGAAGGGTAACTTATGAGTGTGTTCTGGAGTTCTCCTAAATTTTTAGCCATCAATATATATATATAATATTGTAGATGCCCTGAAGGGTAACATTAAAAAGTGTGTTGTCCTCTCTCAAATGTTCTTCTCACTGTTAAAACCCTCAAATATTTTATTTTTGCTGGCCTGAAGGATAGCCAAGAAAAAATATTGGCTGTCAGCTACTGTTAGCGATTAGCTCCTTTGTGAAGGCTTTACTTACAGTACATTGCAGCAACACCATTTGGGTATGTAGTTATTAGCATCACACTGACCCCTGCTGGAAAAATTTTAAAATTACTGGGTGATTACATATCCATTAATCTAAAACAGGGGTGTCAAACGCAAGGCCTGTGGGACAAATGTGACCCTCTGCGTCATTTTATGTGGCCCACGAGAGCTTAAAGAGCCAAATTGTCAAAAAAAAAAAAAAAAGTAAAAGTAACCAAAAACTACATTTCCCACAATTATGTTACCCGTGAAGTGGGTATATATATATATATATATATATATAATGATCCCAAAAATGTCCAGGTAAGGGTGTTTCAAGAAAGATGGGAGAGCGAATATATGTTTCTGCTTCAAGGAGAAAAACCGGTGGGCCTGTCTTTTGTTTTATGAAGCGGTGGCGGTTGTCAAAAGTACAATCAACGTCGGCATTTTGAGCCCAAACACGGAGTTATGTATGCCAAAATTAGACATCAAGAAAAACAACTAATTAAAAAGAATTAAAAAGCAAACTGTGATCGCAATGTGTTCACAACCACAAACCATGCGGCAATAAAAGCTGCTTTGTTGTGACTGAAGAAATCGACGGTGCTTCAGTCTTTTCAGAGGGAGCGTTTTTGAAGCACAATTGCTATTTTCAAAGTTATTTGATATTTTAAGTTTTGAACAAAGTAAATGTGATATCTTTGATGTTGTTTTTCTTTATTCACTTGGATAGTTTGATCGTTGATTGATGGAGTAATGTGGGTTTCATAACCTAACAAATTAAACGGATTTATGTTATAATAGAGCAACAAGCAAACATATTTTTGTATATCTACACAAATAAATCTGTAATACTTGAATAAGTAATAAATTCAGAGTTATTTAACATTAAGGAGTAGGTACATTTATAAGTTACATTTGGCCCTCTGTGGGCAACGATTATGCTGATGTGGCCCGCGGTGAAAAGCACATTTTCCATTCCATTAGTTGCAAAGTATTAATACCGAATTATGTGTGCATACTGAGTGTTTCCAAGTCTGCGTTTCTGGCATTGACCTCTGTTCCTGTTCCTAGTTTTGTCTCTAGCCTGCTCCCTCAGATTTGGTTGTTTGGTTTCCCTGTCTTAACCTCTACCTGTTTTTGGAGTTCCCTGCACTATATGTTACGGAGTGTTACGAACTCTGAACCCTGCCTGTCTCTAGACCATCTATATGTTACAGAGTGTTACGAACTCTGAACCCTGCCTGTCTCTAGACCATCTATGTTACGGAGTGTTACGAACTCTGAACCCTGCCTGTCTCTAGACCATCTATATGTTACGGAGTGTTACGAACTCTGAACCCTGCCTGTCTCTAGACCATCTATATGTTACGGAGTGTTACGAACTCTGAACCCTGCCTGCCTCTAGACCATCTATATGTTATTCTGTTCTCATTAACTGCCTTTGATCTGCATGTATCTCTCTGACTTTGTATGGTCAGGCCATGGCCACAGGTGTATAAAATTAAACACCTATGCAGACTGTTTTTACAAACATCAGTGAAATCCAGTGTGGAACTGTGATATGATGCCACCTGTGCAACAAATCCAGTGGTGAAATTTCCTTGCTCCTAAATATTCCACTGTCATCTCTCAGCTGTATTATAAGAAAATGGAAGTGTTTGGAAACAACAGCAACTCAGCCATGAAGTGATCTCCAACGTAAACTGATGGAGCGGGGTCAGCAGATGCTGAAGCACATAATGTGAAGAGGTCGACAACATTCTGCAGAGTGAATCACTACAGACATTCAAACTTCATGTGACATTCAGATTAGATCTTAGATCCTGAAGTTCCTGTTTTAATATAGGCATAAAAAAATAATTAAATTAGGTACAATCTGGGAAGACTTGGTATGTATGGAGAGGACAGGTGAGATGTTGGGAAGGGAGCCAGCAGAAGGTGTTTCTTTCACACAGCAGGTGATGGCTGACCTCCAAGTTGAGGACACAGTGGACCAGAAAGATGAAGATGCCCTTCTTGAAGAACAAGAATATGATCTCCAACAGACTATGCCAAATTTTTTAATACAGTGGTCACAAAGAAACACAGAAAGAGAAAGTGGTCGATAGAGAGAAAGAGACAGAGAGAGAGAAGGTGTGGTTTTGTTTTGAGTTCAGTGGCCTTGTGTTTTAGCTTAGAAAGTATTGTTTTAAAGAATGAATGTATGTCTGCTGTCATTGTCAAATTCTAAGTAAAATAATCTGTGGATGATACCTCATTTATTTGATGTGGGAAATATCACTGTTCAGGTCAGACTAAGTTTGAGACTGATGATTAAACTGAAGAGGATCGTGTTAGACTGCTAACAGAAATGAACTGATTGAATTGGCATATTAAACTTGTACTTGTTGATTTGAAGTGCCTGTCGAGGACCGATATCAGCTTCCTTTTCTTCAGTTTTCCATCCAGACATCTTGGCCAGTGTTGCTAAAGCTCATGTCATTTATTGCAGGAGTGAAACAAACCAGATGAAGTCCCTCTCATCCTTAAGCCGCCATTTGGAGAGGAAAATACACACACCAGGAACAGCTGTCCGATGAAGACAAGCTAGAACATTTTGAATTAAGCCCCCAGGCCCCATCTGTCAATGTCACCTACTGACATTTTCTACACTTACTCTTCACTTCCAAATCCATCAGGCAATAACCCAGCAGACACGCCCACTACAACTGGTGCAATCCCTGATCCAATCAGAAGCAAGCATGTCCCACTTAGCCCATGATTCTTACTGGGTGTGAGCTTTGATAGGTTGTTTTTCAGAGATGAAGAGATCCACAGCCTAGATAAACAGCCACACAAACGAGGAGACAAAAAGGAAGTAAATAACCCCTACTAGCAGTGCACATGTGACTTCCAGGGAGAGAGCAGGAGGATCTAATTAGTACTGGATATTGAAGTGTATCTCTAGCACAGTGAAAATGGCATTAATTCTTATTATTTGTGAATAACAATTCTCTTGGACATTTGATGGGAATAATGGCATGTACTTTCTTTGCATATTATCCCTCTGACAGGAGTCCAGCTTATCTTAAAACACAGCCCTTGTATACTGGCATAAATGTTTCTTCCATCCACAGAGACAGCTAAGCACTTTCATAAGTTGCTCTGGTCAGGGGTGGCTGCTATACAGTGGGGAAAATAAGTATTTAGTCAGTCACCAATTGTGCAAGTTCTCCGACTTAAAAAGATGAGAGAGGCCTGTAATTGACATCATAGGTAGACCCCAACTATGAGAGACAAAATGTGAAAAAAAAATTGAGAAAATCATTTTGTCTGACTTTTAAAGAATTTATTTGCAAATAATGGTGGAAAATAAGTATTTGGTCAATAACAAAAGTTCATCTCAATACTTTGTTGTATATCCTCTGATGGCAATGACAGAGGTCAAATGTTTTCTGTAAGTCTTCACAAGGTTGGCACACACTGTTGCTGGTATGTTGGCCCATTCCTCCATGCAGATCTCCTCATCTTTCATCTTCATTGCCCTTGCTGATGGAAGGAGGTTTGCACCCAAAATCTCACAATTCATGGCCCCATTCATTCTTTCATGTACACGGACCAGTCGTCCTGGTCCCTTTGCAGAGAAACAGCCCCAAAGCATGATGTTGCCACCCCCATGCTTGACAGTTGGTATGGTGTTCTTTGGATGCAACTCAGCATTCACTGTCCTCCAAACACGACGAGTTGTGTTTTTACCAAATAGTTCTACTTTGGTTTCATCTGACCATATGACATTCTCCCAATACTCTTCTGGAACATCCAAATGCTCTCTAGCAAACTTCAGACGTGCCTGGCTTAAGCAGGGGGACACGTCTGGCACTGCAAGATCTGAGTCCCTGGCGTCGTAGTGTTTTGCTGATGGTAGCCTGTGTAACGTTGGTCCCAGCTTTCTGCAGGTCATTCACTAGATCCCCCCTTGTGGTTCTGGGATTTTTCCTCACCGTTCTTGTGATCATTTTGACCCCACGGGCTGAGATCTTGCGTGGAGCCCCAGATCAAGGGAGATTAGTAGTAGTCTTGTAGGTCTTCCATTTTCTGATTATTGCTCCCACAGTAGATTTCTTCACACCAAGCTGCTTGCCTATTGCAGATTCAGTCTTCCCAGCCTACAATTCAGTTTCTGGTGTCCTCCGACAGCTCTTTCGTCTTCACCATAGTGGAGTTTGGAGTGTGACTGAGGTTTTATACTGTTAACGACTTCAAATAGGTGCCATTAATACAGGTAATGAGTGGGGGAAAGAGGAGCCTCTTAAAAAAGAAGTTACAGGTCTGTGACAGCCAGAAATCTTGCTTGTTTGTAGGTGACCAAATACTTATTTTCCACCATTATTTGCAAATAAATTCTTTAAAAGTCAGACAAAATGATTTTCTTAATTTTTTTTCACATTTTGTCTCTCAACTAACTAGGTCTACCTATGATGTCAATTACAGACCTCTCTCATCTTTTTAAGTGGGAGAACTTACACAATTGGTGACTGACTAAATACTTATATATATATATATATATATAAAATATATATATATATATTTATATATAAAAAATATAAAATATAAAAAATATAAAATATATATATATATATATATATATATATATATATATATATATATATATAAAACTCATTTTGTGGCATTGTATGTTAGTAATAATTTATTTGTATAACACCTTTCATACATACATAAAATGTTACGGTGACAGTCCCGGACCCTTCCCTGTGGGCGTGCCGCTATGTTGTCTGCGTGTCGTTATGTCCATGTATGTACTTCCGTGGGTGTGGGTTGTTCGTGAGCGTGTTCGTAGTCGCACTTGTGCCTTGTCTCGAGGTCACGAGGGTTTGTGTTAATCACCTATTTAATGTGTCGCATGTGTCTTGTGCTCGTCTTTGTCTAAAGCTACGTGTCGGCGTGGGTGTGATTCTGTGCTGCTCGCGCTCCACCCGGAGCTTATTCATCTAAGTGTAAATAAACGTCTTTATGTTCACCGTGAACGTTGTGTTGCCTGCCTCCTCCACCACGCGTTACAGAAAGACGAGCCGCAAAAGGAAAGCGCAGAGGAGAGGAGAGAGGAGGTGTTTTTCCAGGCGGCGTGGAGAGAAGGACTCTGCGCATTAATGCAAGAGGCCTCCCCCTGGCTGAAACCGAGGAAGGCACCGAGGACCCGCTAGTGGTGTATGCGGGGATGGCGAGTGCCAGCCCTCCCGAAGAGGAGTTCGGGAGTGGGGACTCGGAGGAAGAGGAGAAGGACAGAGGAGCCAGCTACTCTCCTTCAGTTTACTCGGCACCGACGGTTTATTACGGTGAGGAGGAAGGAGAGGTCAGCCCCCCTCCATCGTTATACTCAGCCCCCACTGAGTGCTATGGGGAGGAAGAGGGAGAAGTCAGCCCCACTCCGTCGGTGTGCTGTGACCCGTCGGGAGACGACGAACAGGGCGAGGAGGACAGTGACGTCGGTTCTCCTCCGTCAGAGGGTCCTGTCGCGGTGAGGAGAGCAAGGAGGACAGCCCCACTCCGTCGGTGAGTTCGGTCCCGACTGTGTATAAGGGGGAAGGGAGCGGACCGGACAGTCCGCCGGCGTTGGAGAATGAGGACTCCTTTGGCGAGGAGTCTATGGAGCTCACTCGGTGTGAGACCCCCGCCCGGTCTATGGACTGGAGCGTGGCCGAGGAGGAGGAGCCTGCCATGGACACCACCCCCGCTACCGGATCCAGGGGAGGCTGGCCTGGTACTGGAGATGCTTCACGCGGGGGGTCCCCGGAGAGAGGGAAGGAGCGCCGGCAGGCTTACAGTGCGGCAAGCCCCTACGGCACTCCCGGAGGAGGGAGCCGCGGACCTGGGAGAAAGACTGCCGCGAGACCCGCCGGTCGCGCTACCTCCAAGAGGTCCACAAGCCGTGCTGCACCTCGCGTGTCAGCCAGTCGTGCTGCCCCCAAGCGGTCTGCAAGTCGCTGCACCTAGCGCGTCCGCCAGTCGTGCGGCACCTAGCAGAGAGGGTGCGGCACAGGCGGGGGGAGACCCTTCTGCCGCGTCCCCAGCCCCCGGAGCTTTCTCGCCGCTGCAGGCTTTGTTCAAGGCGGGAGGCCTGGCTCCGGTGATGAATGTCAGTGCACCTGTGTTTTTGTCAGTCCCAGTGTTTCTCCCGAACCCCCTGTTCCCGTTTGTGCCCTTTGTGATTAATGTTCCTGTGTGCGTGTTCGTGCTTGTGCCCGTGTTTAATGTATTTTCCCCTGTCTTCCCAGGGAGGGTGTACTAGGGCTGCTCATGGCGGTTCCCACCATCGGGGGAGATGGCTCTCGGAGGCTCGTGATCCCGGCGGCTCCGGACCTGTCCGTCCGTGTAGGTTCGGGGCTTTCCAGCTGCGCGGGACGCTCCGGGAGTAGCGAGCCCCTGGTGGGGGGTTCTATTATGGTGACAGTCCCGGACCGTTCCCTGTGGGCGTGCCGCTATGTTGTCTGCGTGTCGTTATGTCCATGTATGTACTTCCGTGGGTGTGGGTTGTTCGTGAGCGTGTTCGTAGTCGCACCTGTGCCTTGTCTCGAGGTCACGAGGGTCTGTGTTATTCACCTATTTAATGTGCGTTCGCGCAGTGTCTTGTGCTCGTCTTTGTCTAAAGCTACGTGTCTGCGTGAGTGTGATTCTGTGCTGCTCGCGCTCCACCCGGAGGTTATTCGTCTAAGTGTAAATAAACGTCTTTATGTTCACCATGAACGTTGTGGTGCCTGCCTCCTCCACCACGCGTTACATAAAAGTGCTTTACAGAATAAATAAAAGAAAATCATAATAACATAAGGTAATAAAATAAATCATTATTAAAATAGAAGAAAATGATAAAAATTGTAAAACTATTTAAATAAATCAGAAGATGAACATGGAATTAAGTAAAATAATGTGATAAAGTAATTAAATAATTAACCATGGTAAGTACAACTCTCCTGATGAGTGTGTATGTCTCACCTGACCTGGTGAGACAGGAACTGTATGAGCAGGAAGAGGAAGTGAACCAGCAGCAGACCATACACAGATCAGAGATGGGTTGGTCGCTCTCTTGTTTTGCCAAGAAAGGTGAGGACATGTAACCCACCACCACAGCAACTGTGCCAAACATCCTGAAGATCCTGAAGAAAACAATTCATATTTTATCATCAAAAGTATGTAATATAAATTACTGGAAGCATCAGTTATAATACTGCTTGTGCATTACACAAAACTGTGAGGCAAAGATTCATTTTCTCCGTATTCTCCCTAAAACTAATTTTGTGTGCAAAGCACATTGACTCTGATGCTCTCCTGCCCAGGGCCAAAAATCACTGGTGCAAATATTTGGCCCCATTATTTGCTCTTTAGTCCCTTTGCTCTTTGTTCTACCAGTGATTAGCATGTGGTTAGCATTGATTAGCATTTGGTTAGCAGACTGTGAAACATTTGTTATTGTGCTCTGTTATTCAAATCCAACAGCCTCACTGTTATCACTCACTGTGCTTTTATTCTTGTAAAAATAATAGACTTGGACATGTTATGTTCATTTACCTGTGCTGGACTTGAACTGACGCGTTCTTTTACGAAGGTTGACAGGTGGAAACAGGAGCACACACTGTAACTGCTGCTGGTCTCCATAAGTGTACTAAGTGTACAACCATCTACAACCCATTCAGTTTCCCTCCAGTAAACAGGGATGATAATAAGGACTTAACTCCTAGACAGGAGACAAGGGACAAAAGCAGTGTCCAAACGTGTCATGGCTGGACACGCCATTCAACAGGTTCCTGCATTCACTAATATAATATAACAATCTAAAAGTAACTAAAAATAGCATTTTGCCTAAATGAAAGAGCTTATTCAGAATTATTGGCACCCAAGAACTACATCCAGACTGCTACATCTTTACCTCAGCAAGAACCGCCTTCAAACTGCCGTCATCTATTTTTTATACTAAATATTTAGTAAAGTTTCTTTTTCTTTTCTTTTTAGATTTTTGGCCTTTGTTGTTTGTACAATTCCAGTTTGTTTTAGACAACATACATGCAGTAAGGTGTGAACATGGCTCAGGAGAGTCCCTACACAAGCACAATGAGGTTAAGCTAGCAGCCTCTTGTTTGCTCCGATTGCTAGATTGCTCTGAAAAGACAATAGTGCATAGAAATGCAATAACAAATACAGTTGGATAAGTGTGCAAGTATGTCAAGTGCAGTATTATATGACTTCATAAAATATTACTGGCTGGTAGTATTAAATAGTACCGAATGCTCACTGAGCTTCATATGAGAGGGAGCTGTTCCGCCAGCAGGGACCTGTAGTGAAGTCATCAGACATCAGGTGTAGAGGCAGGTAGGAGAGGAGAATGGACCAGACAAGAGGAGAGTTCCTGTGGGCTTCCACAGAGAGGCAATCGTGGGACAGATGTGTAAAATAAATGAATAAGGTGGACTGAGAGTGGAGAACTGTGTGTGTGTGTGTGTGTGTGTGTGTGTGTGTGTGTGTGTGTGTGTGTGTGTGTGTGAGCAGGAGGTGTTGTAGTCACCGGATGTGCTGCAGCTGCTGGTGGTGCTGATACAGGCTCTAGTGAGGAAAAGGTAACAGACCTCGTGCCCTCCCTCAGACCCCTAAACCACATGGCTGATGGGGTCGGCTAGAAAGACCATGAGGACCCGACGCTCGGACCCATATTCCCCTCCTAAACATTTCTTGGGTGGGTCCACCATACCAGTGGCCAAATCCTCACCAGGAGTGGGTTTAACAGCACACTCCATCCCAGGAACATAGTTCGACACAAGTGCGGATGGTACATAGATTTATTAACAAATCTAACAGACTTATAGAGAGCACACAGACATGACACCAAGAACAACCAAACAATACTAACCATATAAACCAAATAACACTAGCAGAAGAGACTAATACATTGAACTGGGGAGACATATAGTTAAAGAGAAACATGAATAAGCAAACTAGCAAGGCCGAAATCACACCAAGTACTTACAATAACCAATAACACGGGAGATCTAACACAGGACTAAATGAGGAACCCAACAAGACACAGGTGGGAATGATAATCAGGGGGGCAGGGTGACAGCCGAGGAATAGAAACCAAAACAACAGGGTGGGTGGGGCTAAGTGTGACACACCCTTCTGCTCAACCACTAAATCATGAGATTTCCACCCCAGTTCACAAAGGGATCGGTCTAATTTCTTTGATTTTGCCTCCTTTGAACATCCATTGAACATCCCTTGAGGAGACTGGGAACACATCCTTTAGGGCACTTGCTACATGTGCTTTATCACTGTGGGAATGGTCATCCTGGCAGGTTGATAGCTGGAAAATGTATGTGCAAATAGATTTAATGCAAAGGTAGGGCAGTAGCTCTTAAACATGTTGAGTAACCTAAACCTAGACTGTAACAGTTGCTGTACAGTTTATTTATATTGTCACGGTGAGGCGGCCCCCTACCGGTCGCCTCCGTCCACAGCGGCTGTTGTTGTTGTTGTTTTGTTACGTCGTGTGCGTCCCTCAGGTGGGCGGAGCCCGTGATCCGTCTCACCTGAGGGTCGTTTGTTTGCCTATATATGTCTTGTCTTTGTACCAGTTGACCGCTGGTCATTATATCCTTGATTTGGATCTATAGCACGGGTTTTTGGTTTACGCACTTTCAATTAAACCATCCTTTTTCTCTGAGACTTGGCGTGATCGCTTCCTTTTTATTCGCACACCCTGCCCGTCACAGAATGACCAGAATATTTTCTAGTTTCCATACTGCACCAAGAACAAAATGGAGATACAGTATAGTGATATATTTGATATAGATAACAAATTTAAATATACAAGTTTTACTCATGCCACACAACCTCTTATAGATTCCACTCTTTAAAACTTTGTTTTAAATGTTAAATATGTACCACATATAACCTCTTTGATCTTTTATATCATTTCTTACAGATCATTTCTTACATTCTTCATATGTCAGTGAATGTGTTACATTTAAAGTTGGGCACCAGTACACTGAGTACAGCACTGATTTATACATTTGAACTTGATTTATATGACCTTCGTATCATCTAAAGAATCATGGCAGATGACGTGTCTAAATAATCCATCATAAATATTATCAAGGACAAGACAACCATGCCTCACAAGATCCATGACTACAGGTGTCATGGTAATCGCTATCCCATAATGTGCATGTCTTTTTGAATTGGGGATTTCATTACCCTCAAATCCCATATTCATCAGGCCATTGATCCTGACTGCAAACATGTATTTGGAATTATCGAATTATTATTGAATTGCTGCATCGCCTGTGAGGAGTTGGGATATAGAGCCCTGGCAAACATTTTGCAGTGTATAGGTACATATGCTAGTGTGTGTGTTACCTCTAGAATGAGCAGAGAGCTGATATCAAACTCAGGGCCTGACTCTGTTCAGGGGTCACATGTTCAGAGGTTGCTATGGTAGAGCAGAATCTTGTGCACATGCGATCCCAGTAAGATTTGCACCAACTGGATTTTCATCTGGACTTCCATTTATCTAAGAAAGATAGTTGATGACTGATACTAAGGTTGAATTGTTATCATTGTTAGTACAGGGGAACCACACAGAGATGAGCATTAGATTGGTACTTGGCCTTTGGAGATGGAAGTGTGTGTGTGTGTATGTGGTGTACACCATAGGTATTTAGACCATGAATATCTCTTTCATCATTTGGTATTCCATACGTAGCTCCCTGGATGGCCCAACCTAATTTGGTACAGAGTGCTTCTAGCTGTGATCGAGCAGGACAATATATATATATATATATATATATATATATATATATATCTTATATACAGAGGTTGCCTTGATTCAGAAAGTTTCACATTTCAGTCAGATTTATCAGTGGCACACAATCCTTATGTTACGTTTCCGTGGGACAGGCGTGACTCAAATGCAAGTTTTAGGACATTTAATAAAGATAACAGAAACAGACTAGACAGCACAGGGAATAACTATATAAACTTAGGGGCAAAAGACAAAAGGCTACAACAAGGTCCAACTACTAAGGGGGAAACAGAATGACGGGGACAAATATACGAATGAAGAGACTACGAGATACTAAGAGATACGAGAACTAAAACAGGGAACATAGGAGGGTGAACAAGCAACACGTTAAGTATACTAAGGGAGCTATACTACACATAAGGAAAAGTCTTAAACATACGGATCAGCTAAACAACTGGGAGACGCTAACGAATGGAACATAACAACGACAACTATAAACACATGAGCAGCAATGGAATCAGGGCAACAGGGTACAGGAGCACAAGGCACAACAGTACAACCAAACAGACATAGGAAAACCAATGCAAAATACAGGGAACTAGACTACAAAGAGAGGACACGAGAACGAACGGGAGGAAGCAGAACAAAGAAGCAACCAGGGACTCACGTACAGGGAATGACCAACAAGGGAATGAAACACTCGGGACGAGACGGTGAAACAAGACTCAGGTGTGCGAGACTAACGACGAGGGCGTGACAGACAGACGAAGGGATGAATGGGAGCGGGAGCTAGGCGGGACCAGGGAGGAGGGAGGGGCTGGACGTGACACCTTATGACTTGTGATTTGTGTTCTAGCCATTCAATAGAAATCAAAGAGGCTATAAGCATAAGTATAAGCATGGATAGCGCTTTTTCTGTAATACCACGTATGAGAAAATACTCAGCAAAATGGTTGCAGAGGCTTGGTAAGCAGCCTGTTCACATGCGACCCACATCAGTGCTCACTATCTGCTACAACAACCATAATGCTGAGCAAACCAAGAGACATCGAGACATCCAGAGAGAAGACGTTAATCATAGCAGAATGACCAGATTTTATAAGGGGAGCATTTACGATGGTGGTCAGTTCACCTTGAATTGTCTTGGTTGCACTTTGAACTGTCTTGGCTTCTGAGTAGGATCAGATGGCAGTTCTGAAGGCAAAAGGGTCTGTTGATGAATAAGGGGTTGACTCTGTAGGAGCAGAGAGGGGAAGCTCTTTCCATCCATTGAAGACATTGGGAGAAAGTATGTGATGGCCATGGTTATCTGTAGCTCTCTGCTTTGTTACTGGATGCAGATCCAAAATTCCTCCATCTTATGCCATTTATCACCTTCTGGCGCAGGATCTCCAGGGCATGCAGTGACTTTTAATCAGGAGCACCATTGAATCATCTGGAATGGGACGTGATAAATAACCTGACTTGGGATAAGTCAGAGCTTCTAGTCAGAGCTCCTAGTCTGGCAGATGTCCTGGGATTCCATAGATCCTGGTAGGATGGGAACTTGTTTGCTCCTTATATGTGGCCATGCTGTCTGAATTCAGCCAAATGTAAATCCAACTTGAAGGACCACTTTGAATCCTGTGCATACAATGGCAGGAAGGTTTGCAGCAACTGATCTTCCCTTGGTAGGAAGGATAAATGATGACTGGGCTCAAGGTTGAAGTAATCCGATTCTTTATTCATCAGTGTCAGGATTTGTAAATAGGCTTTGGATTTGTGCATGTGTGTGTGTGGCCTCCATCTTGCAGTGAAGGTTTAGTGTAAGCTAATTAACATGGTTTGTTCTAGTTCAGCTTGCTGTGTAATATGTGTAGTGTAGTCTCCACAAACTATAAAACAGGTCGCTAAACAATGGACTTTTCTGTAATAACTGTTTTCAACAGGTACTGTCAAGCCCTACTAATGTCAGCACACACCACGCAACAAGAGGGAGGAGCAAACAGGGGCTCATTATCATCTAAAGAAACAGGTGCTTGTGCTAGTTATTTGAAGGGTTTATAATAGGTCCCCTTTAATCACTATGATAATGAATTGAAATAACTCATTAGCTCAAATAACATTAGATTAAATGCTAATGTACCTGTTGTCAAACAAACAGAGGTGGAATAATTTAAAATGTTTGTGTTTGTAATTTATAATGAAATATTACGCCTGTAGCTAAATAGAGGGTGCAGCAAAATCCATCAGGTATGGAGAATCCACTGTCTCTCACACACACCCTTAATCACAACAGTGTTTACAGGACACACATGCAACACATAACATTAACCAGACAAGAGACAAGTAATACTAACAAACATTCACATACACACTCAGACACACACAAATGTAAACGCACACATGAACACAGACTAGACCAAGACAGGAGTCAGGGGTGGTCAACATGACAGGAATCCAACTTACATGTGGTAAGAATTCCACTGACTGAACAGAGCTAGTAATGGTAGAGTGCTGGTCAGTGGAAGAGAATGCTGCACAGGTACTGTTGACTATACTGCATGTCTCCAGACAGACATTTGGGATGTAAAACAACAAAATATAATTGAAGAGGGCATGTTAGTAACACTGTGATTGATGACAAGAGCTGTCTAAGGAATCTCCTCCAACACCAGTAAAACTGGTACCACCCCTGCTGTAGATTAAAATCATTCATTGGCTAGCCAGGAAAAGAGATGGAGGTAAAGCTGAAATTGCACAATGGGCCAAACCATGACAGCATGACAGCCAAACATGTGAGAAACAGAAGATTGAAGAGGAGTCATGTTACAAATACACACTATTGATAAAATACAAGCTGTATACTTGTAAAGATTTGGAACTATAATTGCATATTACCATAATCAACACATTCTACACAGGGGTGAATAGGTGATCTAGAGTGTAACTACTTTCCGTAGACATGGTGGTACACATGGGGAGCTTATAGCACTGCCAGCAATAATGAAATTGTCTAATAGAAATAAAGAAGAAATGTTTGTTGCATGTTAATGTAAAAATGAAATCTCTATATATATATCACAGCCTTGCAATATAGAAACTTTGTCATAGTTTCTATCAACAGCAAGCAGGACTATGAGGAAATATGTAACTGAATGCTGTAAAGGTTACATTTAAATGATCTGAGAAATCCTTTAAGATTATGATGAAACCCAAACAAATCAAACTAATTTTGTTGCTGGATTAAACAATGCCCAATTCATTAAGATTCAGCATACATTTTAATACTCTTGTATTCAAAACAAATTATAGCATATAATTAGTCTCTTTAATTAAAGACTAAATGTCAAGTAAAGGCTTAAATGTCATCAAAATCAACTTTTTATTTTGATCAGAAGTTTGTGTGCAGCCTTGGTCTTTACTTACAGCAAACAGCAGAGACACGCTGTCATTTGCAGAATCACACTGACCCCTGGTGGACAAGCCATATATTTTAATCGCGGCACCTGGAATTGACAGTGGGCAACCGTCAGGGCCCTCTACGCCCTCTCAGAGGGCCTAAAATATTCTTAAAGCATTATATATATAATTATCCAATTTTATTTTATCTACTTACAGTTTGACAATCGACATCTAAACAAAAATATAAGCAAATAAAATATTCAACCGTGTCTATTCAATCTGTGTAGGACGGTGAGGGGTTAAGTGGAAGCCTGTGAGCCTGTGTCTCCCCCTATCAGGACTGTGATGCCCGCTGTTCGTTTACAGAGGGCCTGGCAGTTATTATTCAGCGCAATACCAGTTTCAAATGACAGTAAAATTGACCAATCATATCTTCCCTCTTAGTGGGCGGGCTTAACTGTATGATAATTTCCGCCCGCTGTGGCGACGCTAGCTGTCGTTAGCACCACCGCTAGCTAGTTTCGATTCATCTCTTTGACGTCCTCGTGCGCGTTGTTTACATATTCCGCTTCCGAGAACCACGGAGCTGTGAACCTTATTTTGTTTGGAAACTTATTTTGCTTAAGACGTTATCTAGTACAGATATTATTGTTTATTGCGTTTTTAAAGCTGTACTGTCGTCTCAGTTTTTCTTTATTGCAGTTTATTAAGAAAGGAAAAAAAAAATTTCGGGGGGGGGGGGGGTAGCGGGCCCAGGTTTAAAGGTCACGGTTCGCTACTGATATATATATATATCATATATATATATATATATATATATATATATATATCATATATGTATTTCCATATTTGTTATCAATATCTCATATATTATATATCCACTTAATATATATACATATCGCCTATAGAATGCTTATGTACAGTATATACATACTATAAAAAATTAAAGCATATTAATTTTAAAGCATATAAATTGTAATTTTGGCTAATAACCCCCCCTGATCAGCTCCTGTGAAAAAGTGGGGGGGGGGGGGGGGGGGGGGGGGGGGGACATGGATTCGTTGCTAGATAAATAGATAAATATTTGGTTTTAACTGTAAAAACTGGGGGGGGGGGGGAGAAGACCAAAACCGCCCCCCCCCCCAACCATCTACTGCCGATGGTTATCTCCAGTTCCACCCACTGGCTAACTAATTCTCATATGTCCATTAGGTCATATTATAGATAGATACTTTATTGATCCCAGAGGGAAATTCCTGAAATGGAGTACTGCCCGACGTGGGATTCGAAGTGCCTTGTACGTTGTAGACTTCAGCATTGTAGTTAGGAGCACCTTGCTCAACACGTTGAGCTAATGGAGATGACCCACTAATTCCACTTATTCTGTCTAATGTACATCAGGCGAGAGAACACTGATTTTATGTGAGCCTTATTGACAAGACCATTGTGCTGCTTTTCGGAGATGCACCGTAAGGCTCTCTTTTCGTCTCATGTGGGATCCCATCCGTTGTTCATCATGTCAGAATACTGTTACTCAGTAGGATGTGTTACTGAGGGAGCGTGAGAGTACTCAGCAGTGATGCTATCTTTAAGGATCTTTAGGGATGTTTGGATTGTAGCATGTTATTCAGTGCTGCCACCCTGTTCAAGGCTTTCTTGTGATTATAATCTCAGAAAGACTGCAGTGGCTAAAAGAGAGTTTAAAAATATCAGAAATAACTGATCATTATCTTATGCCACCTGTGTGTCTGTCATGTCAGTTTTGTATTCCATGTGCTTTTGTTATTAGTTCAGTTTGTCACAATAGATCATTTATATCTCCATCCTTGGTTATTAGTTTCAGGTGTTCCTAAAGTTTATGCTCTTTTTTACGTTTGTGTCTGTATGTATTTTTGCTGTTTTGATCTGAGTTTGTCACATCCGTATTGTTTTTACCCAGTCAGCTTGTAAGTAGTTTGTATGGTTCACCCTACTGTTTCCTAGTGTTTGTAAATTTCCAATATTCCCATTTTTAAATGAATTTTTGTGCAAAGTCTTGTCTTATCTTTCTTGCGTAGGCCTGTCATTCATTAGATTTTTTCACCATCTTCAACTGTTCATATTGGTAAGCTGACTGTGGACTGTCCTAGTGTCCCTGATACTGTATGTGTCCCAGGTGTGAACTCCTTTTCCATCTTCTTCTTTTTCTGTGTTTCTCCTCCTTTCAGATTTTTTTTTTCTCTAAGTTGTCATGACCTGCTGAGATGAAGCAAGGTGCTAGCAACAGTTCACTGATACCAGCTGCTTTACACTCAACGTGAGACTTAACAAAATGATTCACATCTAAAGGATTTGAGTAATCTTGGAGCCTTTGATACACAATGAGTTTATGACATATGGAAAAACAGCAGCATCAACAGAAAAAAAACAACAATACATTTTATTTTACTAAGCATGTCTTAAAAACAATGTTTACAAAACACATTATAACTAAATAAGCACTGATAAGATTATGATAACCAGGGAAATACTGAAATACAAAGGCAATATTGACTACTGTTGAAAAACGTTTTGCTCTTGCCTGCTATCAAAATAGTAAAATCTCCTGATCCACCACCATACTGAGGAAGCTGTTCCTGTTGTACAAAGTCAATCAACATTTCTGAAGAGACAAAAAAAAAAAGAAAGAGAAGCCAGCTAACTGTGTGCAAGAAGATTTTTCTAACTGCCTGCTGCACATTACTAAAAGATCTTTTGATTTAAGCCAGAGAAGAGAGCACTGCGCTAATCCTATCCACTTGATGCCGCAGAGGAACTTCAGGTGAGAGTAAGAGAACATTGTGGACTCTGGAAATATTAGACCTATGTGAGAGTCCGACTCTCATGACATTGATCTTCTGGGTAAAATATTAGACCTATGTGAGAGTCAGACTCTCATGACATTGATCTTCTGGGTAAAATATTAGACCTATGTGAGAGTCAGACTCTCATGACATTGATCTTCTGGGTAAAAGCATGTAGGTTATTCAAACTGTTGTTAAACTTTTAAATTCTAAAATAATATTGATGATTAGTCATATTGCATACATGCTAGAAGCTTGTGATTAAGTTAGCTGGTGACTTAGAAGCGCTGGCACTGTCCAAAATGCTGTTTCATAGCGTCCCTGCTCAGCACTTCATGTAGCAGCTTGAGTTTATGGAAAGAAGATGAGAAGTTGTTCTCAAACACATAAAAAGTGTGATGTTCCACCTGACAGAATTTGTAAGACCCACATATGAAAGATGTGCTCATCCTGTCATCTGGACCTCTGTTACGGTGCTTTCACCGGGGATGAAGAAAACGCCAAACAACTTCCTGTATTGTTGTCTGACCTGGAAACAGATGAAGGCGACATCAGTGACCATGTCACACTACACCACTAGACCAGTTCCAGTAGTAGACGCCAACTGTATGTCACTCATGTAACCTGGAACCAGCTGAACTAAGGAGCCAATTTTGTCCCTCACACTGGTTTCACTGATTTACAAGTCAGCAAAACATTTAAGACAAACTAATTTAGCTTACAACAGCCAGGTTTTTGCATAACAGTGTTAAAACAAATAAGCTAAACACAGATTGAATGGAATGGACTGATGAAGGCAACATGTATTTGTATGAGAAAACATATATGAGAGTTATAATAAAATTTTATAGGAAAGAGGAATGAAAATGACAAAAAAGATTACAAGCTAAAATATCATTGCATTTTAGGTAGACAAGTAACAGGTGTGAAAGTGAGACAGGTGACAGGTTTATAACTGTCACATCTGCCACTAGAGCCACTCCCACTCCCAAGCCGCTCTATCTCACTCTCAAGACCTAATTAGTGCCACCTGTTATTTATTTCGTGCTAATGCCCCTACACTTCCTACACTTAAATATCTTGTGAAGTCTCCATGTGTATTACTAGGCGTTTCTGTTTTCTCTGTGCTTTCTCGTGTACTGACCTGCCTTTCATCCCCAGACTCAGCCTCCTGTCAACCCCTGGATAACTGCCAAACTCTGACTCCATGAGACTGACCTGAACCATCTAGACGCCCCATACCCAAAGCGCGGCCCGCGGGCTATCTATTTATGGCCCGCGAGCTGTTTTGAAAATTGTTTTTTTTTTTAGGAATCTTTTTTTTCAATCGCGCTATCCACTCTTATTTTGAAATCGCGCACCGCGATCTCAAGACGATGCCGGGGAAACAACAAACACGTAGCAGACGCACAAATGCGTTCACCCCCCCCTCGACAGTTTACGTTCGCTACCCAACCCCCCCCCCCCCCCCCCCCCCCCCCCCCCGTAACCCCGTAATTGAAAAAATAAAATGTGGCCCGTCATCATTTCTATTTAAGTACCCCTGATCTAGACTATGTGATGTATGAATGTAACGAATGCTGAATGTGTCCTCCTCTGACTTAGTGTCTGTGCTTCATGCACAGGAACATTTCTCTGGCCTCCAGCGTTCACCTTTCCAATAAAACCCCTCTAGCGTTTGGATCCTTGTCTGTCTGATCCTTGTATGTTTATGAGATCTTACAATAACTGAGACAGGTAATAGGTGTGTAAGTGAGACAGGTGACAGGTTTGTAAGTGAAACAGGTGATAAGTTTGAAAGTGAGACAGATAAGTCTCTTAAACACAGCAGGTGTTTGCTGACCTCTTGGTTGAAGATACAGTGGACCAGGAAGATGAAGGTGCCCTGCTGGGAGTTGAGGATCAGGAAGAGAATCTCCACTACCTTACTGCTGCTTGAGAAGATGCCCAGGATCCAGGGGCAACCGAGGATGACCGCTTGGGCCATGGTTTTAAATGCAATGGTCCTAAAAAGACACACACACACAAATTATAAGCTTAGAATTTCAGCCACTGCAACTATACTATTAATTAGCATCATTAACATTGTAAAATGCATAAAAGACCCTTATATTTCATAATTTCTCTGCATGATAAAACCAGCATCAGTATGCACAGAGTGAGCACAGGACATGAACAGAATATCAAACTATTGCTCAGTATACTATACTGTATATAGTATACTGTAAATGTGTATTGTAAATGTGAGCATTATGACGTATGAATGCAAATTTGTAATGTGCGTAAAAAATAGCATATGTTACCTCATCTGTTTGATCTGAGACACGTCACTGTTTAGACGTGTCAGAGTGACCCGGATATTGATGATGATTAAACTGAACAGGATCGTGTTGCACTGCAAATTTAATAAAACGTCACTGAATTAATAGTGTAAAATAATCACACCAAAATGACCTGGTCCTCCAGTGCTTCACAGTACCTGCTGTCAATGCTTGTGACAACTTAATTGAGGTAAAGCAATTACAAAGTTGTCAGCATGCAGATGCACAGTGTGGTTGATAATCACCAACTATTGCACAAAAACTGTTTCTTGGAATTGAGCTTAGTTTTAACTACAATTAGCATTACAGTTAAACATTTTCAATAGTTTAAATTTGCATAACATTTCAGGAGTAGCCAGATCCTTGCGGATGAGATCAGTGAGGTTAGAGATGGGTGTGAGGGGGGTGAGGATGTGGGGAGCAACTCCTGAGTAGTGGTTTTAGCTTTAAAAATAGGTCTGCTGGTGACCTTGCATTTTGGGGTAAATTATATTAATTTAGACATGTCTAAAGTCCGGCCCACAGATCAATGTTCAAATTTCCACCAGTCAATAATATGCGTTCGCCAGCACTGTGGACCAAAGTATAAAATACACTCATAGAAAAAATATATATATATTTCATATTTCACCAGAAGGTGGCAGTACATTTGTGGAGATACGGTATAAGCTAACGCCCCCTCCATACTCATGTCACGGTAGGCTGGGCCAGATCCACAGGGGAGCTGCCCACTTAACTCCACCTCTGGTTCACTCCCTCGGTCTCACTCACCCACTTACTGATTATCACACACACCTGTCCCTCATTTCTCCTCACCCCGTATAAACCCGCAGGTCCCGGCAGTTCTTGCTGTGCATTCACCTTGCGCTATTCAGGAGTGAGACCTGCACGTGACGTCATCCGCTGCCTGCTCTTCCTACGCCAGGACTTATTGACTCTTACGCTTTTTGCGTATAACTTGCTAAACGCTATGAGCATGCTGCACTCCTTTTGTTTATGTAATCTGAGTGTGAGCTGTGCTTGCTCGACTTTATGGAGCCTGACATTAAAGAAATATCAGCACCATTCGTTCCGTCTGCTGCTTCAGTCACCCCGTTACAACTTAGAGCATGAGAGACTGTGGATAGTAAGGTCATCAGTAGGTGAAAGGCCTGGGTATAGCTTCATAAATGCTCCACCATTTGAAGAACATTGAGCCATCAGTCAATCAGCACTTACAGCCAGAATTACACAAACCGGACCCAGGAAACTCCATGTAAAGCCCCTCTCCTCCTTAAGCCAGCATCTACAGAAGAAAACAAATACACATAATACAAATGGCTGGTAGATGTTCTTAATACAAAAACAAATCCGTAAGTTAAGTAGACTTGACTAGATAAATGTGAATGGATAAATGTGAAAGCCCTGCCCCCAAAATCTGATTAAAGTGCCTCCGAACACTCTCCACACTCACTTTTCACTTCCATATCCATTAGGCACCAGTCCAGCAGACACGCCCACTATAAACAAAGAACTCCCATATCCAAACACAATCAAAAACCTCTTTATAACCATCTCCTTTTGCTTTGATCTGATCCTTGATAGGCTCTTTACAGTCATAAAGAGCAACACAGCATCAATCAACATCCACACAAATGCAGAGAGGAAGAGGAAGTGCAGAACACCTGCCAACAATGCACATACCAGCTGGAGAAAGAGAGAGAGAGAGAGAGAGAGAGAGAAAGAGAATACAAAACAATTATATTGGTGTTTGACAGTGATCACAAAAAGTAGAGACTATATATAACATTATATATACATTTAGTCAATAGTTATGAAGGTATGTTAACTTTTGAGGTACAGTTACTCAAAAATGTCTGATTGCTAGGTTACTCATTTACTAAATCTGAAACGGGAATAATATTTCATGTGGGTAAACGTCTTCATGGTAAATCACCTGGTTAGGTTTTATGTAGTGCAGGAAGTGATCTGTGAGTAGGAAGAGGAGATGAGCCAGAAACAGGCTTACGCACAGGTTGATCAGAGCCGGGTTGCTCACTCTTGGGTTCCCACGGAAAATGGCAAAGGTCAACAGGGCCAAGCTCAAGAACACTAGCCCTACTGCAACAGACACGGTGTTCAGCATATTTAACAGTGGATCAGTCTAAAAGGAAGTAAAAGAAGTAATCCATCAGGAGGTCTGGTTAAAAATATCAGCCAATCAACACGGCACTTGGTCATTATAGAAGGATGTGGGGATCAGTAGTTTGATAAGCTGATACAAATTGTGTGCATCATACGTTTCAGAACACTAACATTCATCATTCATTCAGTGTCCACTAGTCTGATATCTGTGGCATGGCAATCACAGATTATTGCCAGTACATAGATGTCACTTCTTAACCCCAAAGTCTCTGGCTAACAAATTTGTTCTGGTAATGGCCCATATACACTCATATAAAATATGTATGTCTTTCATATATATGTGAGGAGAATGCAGTAACATCGCTCTGTGAAACAGGGTTAGAGTCCTGTCTCCTCCTCTTATCACACCTGTCACAGTCACCACAAACTCAGACTCCCCAGTTGATTGATTGCACTGTCTCTCATTCCCCAGTGTGTTTAAGCTCTCATCTGTGTCTGAGTTCACTCCAGTTTGTTAAGCCTTCCTGGTTTTGCCTGCCTTGGGTCTTATTTGGAAGGTATTTTTAGACCTTTTTTGTCAGGATTGGAAGTGATCTGGTAAGAGAACTGTAACGCTTGATTTTTAATTTTTAGTTTTGTTCTTTCTCATACCAGTGATTCTGGCTAATGTACGGCGGTACCGGAAGACCTGTCGTGTTCTTTTTCCTGTGCTGGACCTGACCTGTCGTGTTCTTTTACCTGTGCTGGACTTGACAAGTCATGTTTTTTAACCTGTGCTGGACTTGACCAGTCATATTCTTTTACCTGTACTGGACCTGACCTGTCACATTCTTTTACCTGTACTGGACCTGACCCGTCACATTCTTTTACCTGTACTGGACCTGACCCGTCATATTCTTTTACCTGTACTGGACCTGACCCGTCATATTCTTTTACCTGTACTGGACCTGACCCGTCATATTCTTTTACCTGTACTGGACCTGACCCGTCATATTCTTTTACCTGTACTGGACCTGACCCGTCATATTCTTTTACCTGTACTGGACCTGACCCGTCGTGTTCTTTTACCTGTACTGGACCTGACCCGTCGTGTTCTTTTACCTGTACTGGACCTGACCCGTCGTGTTCTTTTACCTGTACTGGACCTGACCCGTCGTGTTCTTTTACCTGTACTGGACCTGACCCGTCGTGTTCTTTTACCTGTACTGGACCTGACCCGTCGTGTTCTTTTACCTGTACTGGACCTGACCCGTCGAGTTCTTTTACCTGTACTGGACCTGACCTGTCGAGTTCTTTTACCTGTACTGGACCTGACCTGTCGTGTTCTTTTACCTGTACTGGACCTGACCTGTCGTGTTCTTTTACCTGTACTGGACCTGACCTGTCGAGTTCTTTTACCTGTATTGCCCTGGCCTGCATGATGAGAGCGAAGGTTGAGAGGTGGACACAGGAGCACACACTGTGACTGCTGTTGGTCTTCATAAGTGTACAACCATCTACAACCCATTCACTTTCCCTCCAGTACACACAGGAAAGATTATGATCAGGGTGTAATATCTAGACAAGAAACAAGGTGGAAAAAAAACTTAGAATAACTTTGTATCAAATACTTTGTTAACCAGCAACCTTATTTTGTAACATCCTAAACAAAACATCATTACCTCAGATTTAGAAGTATTTATTTAGATTAATTTGTTATTTGTTGTTATAAAATTCAATGCATAACTCACTGGAGTGTGTTTCAGGGTGAAGTTGACGGGTTTGGTGAGTGTTCTGTCGGTGGTGCTGTGTAGTGTGACTGACACCACAGTGGATATTAAAGTTTGCACCACTTTGGCTCCACTGACGAAGCTTCTATTCAGAACACTGGTTATGTTTGTGTAGCTCATGAAGGACACAGCAGCATGTCCTGAACCAGATTCACAACAATGAAAAAAGCTGCATATAAATGTCTTATTGATGTTGTTGTTATTATCTTAAAATATAGCAATGTATTATGTAGCCATATTATAAAAATGATAAAAATAGAGACAGTTAGTTAAATATTAGGTAAATATTTAAATTACTTATACCTTTATTAAATTCCCTTTTAGACATCCCAATGAGATCAATTTCCATTTGAGCATCTGCTGTGTTGATGAGAGGTGATTTCTGCAACAAACTATTTGGTCCAACCGCAAATACATGGATCTCTAATACAAAACCATATTGTGGTTACATTAGCAGTATGGAACACTATGGAAAGTTGTTCGGCTTCACCTCAAATACACCACAATACCCAAAAAAAACCCCACAATACCCCACGATACACCACAATGCATCACAATCAGGCCCGTTGACAGTCTTGCTGGGGCCCGGGACAAGAAAGTTTCTTTATAAGGTGGAATTCAAGCACTTGTACGTCACTTTAAAGGTCCATTTCTATATTTCCCAGAACGTTAAACTTAATTAAGTTAAATATTTATACAAATTGTAACGATTCAAGGGCGGGGATGACGCACATACAGATATTCAAATTATTTATTAGAAGAACAGGAAACTAAACACAGAACAGTGAGGGCTAATGAGTGATAAGGTAAGTAGACAAGGAAAACATACACTAGACTAAACGGCTAACAAAACCATAAGGAAACCTAACATGAGCCAGGCAGAAAACTATGAGACACTAAACTGAAACAGAGAGAGCAAACAAGGCGAGGGAGACACATACACAACGCACGTAGAAAAACCCGGGAAGTAACAACGGGGAGGACGGCAACTAAAAGGAAGGAGATACTAACAGGGCAAGGAATATAATAAACAGCTACACGAGACTACTATGAAGAAACTAGGGAAGAGTACAGAGACAGAGAGACTAGCAAACAATACAAACTACATGGAGCTGGGAGGCTGGATAACAAGGAGAACTATGACAGTAGATTAACACTAGGAGGGAGGTAGACAACAAGAACATGAACACGAAAGCAGGGAAAATACAAAAAACCATGAACAGGCAGACAGGGAGGTACTCACAAAACCACAATGACCGACATGGGAATGAAACACCACAGGGATTATATACACTGGACAAGACAGAGAAACAAGACTCAGGTGTGCGAGACTAACGAAGAGGGCGTGACAGACAGACGGAGGGACGAATGGGAGCGGGGAGCTAGGCGGGACCAGGGAGGAGGGAGGGGCTGGACGTGACACAAATACTCGAAATAATTCGCTTTTTTATCACATTATTTAATGGTTGTTCATTTTCAAAACGCCCAATCTTAACGTCTTCACGTTTTCTCATGTTTCTTCCTGGAATTTGTTAACGTAATACAAGAGAACTGATCAGTTAGACAGCTATTTGGTGTGAAACGAAGCAGTTACAATTTCAAGCATTTTCAAGTACTTTAGCCTAAATTCCAGCACTTTTCAAACCTGGAACACAATGCAACATTAAAATTCGTCAGGTAAATGTTTTTCCTTTTTTTTCTGCGCTCCAGATTTCTGTATTTACTTTAACTATCCACCACTGTATTTCCCACTGTTGGGCGGGTACCAGCTGGTTACGGCGGTGCTGGATCAAACCATTTTTCAGTGGGAGTCGGGGGTGTATGCACTTAATGGAAAATATGCAGATAGATAAAAAACATATATATTTTAGCCATTGAGCTTATTTTGAGGACAGAATTTTATATTAATGAAAGATTTCAAGATTATTTAAAATTATAGACTTTAAATAAAAAAATAATTGCTGGGCTCTTTGATGGGCCCCCTGTCCCTGGGGCCCGGGACAACAGACCCGGTTGTCCTCCCCGTAGACGGGGCTGATCACAATACCCCGTGATACCCCACAATACACCACAATACTTGAATCTGTGTGGTTACCTATATCTGGGAGGGAGATGCTGACTGAATAGTTGGTCTCTGTGGTCTTCACCAGTTTAGATGCCAGTTTCTCCGTGGTATTCAGCATGATGCTCAGAGAGGAGACTAGTTCATCTTGATGAGTGCTTACAATGCTAAGTGTTTGGTGAGCAGTAGAAATGAACAATTCCAAAGCTTTCTCCACAACCTGCTCAAGAACCAGATCAAATAGATGAGATCACTTAATTCAGATCAGGGAGAATCATCAGAGTAACAGTTTTGTTATTTTAAAGTATATTTTAAGATATTTTTATGTTTAGCTTTAGTACTCACATTCTGTGGCAACTCCTGAGCAGTGATGCCATCTATTTGGCTTGAGAGACTTTTATAACACTCTTCAATTATATTAGCCTAAACCAAAAAGCAAGTTATATAAATACCTTTTTGCACAGAATCATTAGTGACAATAAAAGTTTTACAAATTTTATCCCCCATTTCATTTTTACTTTATTGCTTGGACTAATTAGCATATACATGCCATTGGAATTATCCTAACAGGACCTTTCTGAATCTCTTTACCTCTGATTGTTGGTGTAAGAGCTTATTAGTATCCGTCCATGCTTGGCAAACGTCAGACACTGTAATATTTGGAACTGACAAAAGAAAGGTCATTGAGAAAAAATGTTATCGGTATAACCAGGAAATCCATAATCTACTTTAAAAAGGAATGCTATTAATTCTGCCATTAACATTTTAAAGTTATACAGACTAAGAGTCTGTTTTGATATAATCTGAGATAGAGTTACCAAAGAAGAACTTTAACTCATTTTTAGATGTAAAATTAAACACCTGTAATTGTTTTCTGTTCATCATAAAGGGGCTTGATTTTCTTCATGACTATTCAGACATGAGAACTAGTTTCTTAATAAAGATGAATATAATGATCTGGTATCTTTATGATTTTTCCATTTCCATATTAAAGCCACTCAAGCTTTTGTCTTAAAACAACATTTCTGTTAACCTGCAATAACAAATACTACCATACCTGTTGCCACAGTGGTCATCACAGTGACAGAAGATGTATCCGTTGTAACAGATGTAGGAGCACCTGTACATCCATAGGAGTCCCCAGTGGGCAGGAATCCATCAGGTGTGGAGAGTCCAGCGTCACACACACAGCTGCCGTCAGCATGATTACACTGAGCATGCTCACCACAGGACTGTGAGCTGCAGGATGAATGCTCTGCAAGACATGAAAAATTTAAAGAAAAAAAGCAAAAAGAAAGAGAGAGAGAAAAGGAGCTGTTTTACACCTCAGGTTAATTTTGCTGTGCTAAAATTTTTTAATAGTTTAGATTAGGCTTAGTCTTGATCCTCCACAAAAGTGAACTGTGTATTTGTGAACTGTGTCACTTCTTACTTGTGGAAAAAATCCCCATAGTGGGAAAGAGATAATAGATGAAGATTCCTCCGCTGCAGATCGCACGGTTAAGACTTTGCTTAGTAAAAAAGCATCGAGAACTGGTGCTCTGCATTAAACCGCACTTTTCCAAGTTCTGATTTGAGCTCTTCAGTGGCTTGCATGACACGATTGAAAAGGTCATATTGGTACCACTTCTATTGCCTGAACAAGTGCTGTCTAAGACATCTCCACCAATGCCAGAGATCCTGTACCATCCTTCCTGCAGTTTAAAATCATTCATTGGCCAGTCAGCAAAAGAGGTGGAGTTAAAGCCAATATTGCGCCATGGGTCAGACAGGATCTTAGGAGACAGACAAGGATCTGTGAGGCAGAAGGTTAGTGAGAAGTCAGACTATGAGCATTTTAAGTACACATCCATATATATATATATATATATATATATATACACTACCGTTCAAAAGTTTGGGGTCACTTAGACATGTTCTTATTTTTGAAAGAAATGCAGTTTTTTTTTTATTTAGCTAACAATAAATGCATCAAAAATACACTCTATACATTAATATAATTAAGTAAATGACTATTCTAGCTGTAAACGTCTGGTTTTTAATGCAATATCTACATAGATGTATGGAGACCCATTTCCAACAACCATCACTCCAGTGTTCTAATGGTACATTGTGTTTGCTAACTGTGTAAGGAGGCTATTGGATATTTAGAAAACCCTTGAAAACCCTTGTGCAAGTAGGTTAGCACAGCTGAAAACAGTTTTGCTGATTAGAGAAGCTATAAAACTGACCTTCCTTTAAGCTAGTTAAGAATCTGGAGCATTACAATTGTTGGTTCGATTAAACTCACAAAATGGCCAGAAAAAGACAACTTTCAATTGAAACTCGACAGTCTATTCTTGTTCTGAGAAATGAAGGCTATTCCATACGAGACATTGCCAAGAAACTGAAGATTTCCTACAATGGTGTGTACTACTCCCTTCAGAGGAGAGCACAGACAGGCTCTAACCAGAGTATAAGGAGAAGTGGAAGGCCCCGCTGCACAACTGAGCAACAAGACAAGTACATTAGAGCCCCAAGTTTGAGAAATTGACGCCTCACAGGTCCTCAACTGGCAGCTTCATTAAATAGTACCCGCAAAACGCCAGTGTCAAGGTCTACAGTGAAGAGGCGACTCCGGGATGCTGGCCTTCAGGGCAGAGTGGCAAAGAAAAAGCCATAGGCCTATCTGAGATTGGCTAATAAAAGAAAAAGATTAATATGGGCAAAAGAACACAGACAGAGGAAGATTGGAAAAAAGTGTTATGGACAGACGAATCAAAGTTTGAGGTGTTTGGATCACACAGATGAACATTTGTGAAACGCAGAACAACTGAAAAGATGCTGGATGAGTGCCTGACACCATCTGTCAAACATGGTGGAGGTAATGTGATGGTCTGGGGTTCCTTTGGTACTGGCAAAGTGGGAGATTTGTACAAGGTAAAAGGCATTTTGAATAAGGATGTAACGATCTCGGACGGGGTGTGACGCAGGAGCAGGTTTTTAACTGATTTATTGCATAAAAGGTGGTAGACTACACACAGGGAGGTAAACGAGCATGACATAAACCCAAGCTAACATACGATGATTAACATAGAGAAAGGACCGTAAACAAAACCGAAACTGATTAACACGTAACACAGCAAATACAGAGATAAGTAAGCCAATAACATCAATACCATAAAAACAAGACGGAACTAACAAACGGACATAACCTAATAGACCTATGCAAGACACACAATCAAAGCACACTAAAACAAGACTACTGGTAAACGCGAACAAGACAAAACTACTGAATACACATATGATTAACTCGTGATCTAAACATTGAACTAACACGCCGACCTAAGACGCATACTGATATACATATAGAATCCGGAAACATGAAACAAACATCGAAACATCGAACTGACCCGACGACTGGTATGTATACAGGCACAACCACCAAATTCCTAAACACCAAATAAGCGCAGCAACCAAACCCACCAAACTGCCCAACGATATCCGACAACTGAGACACAAACACACAAGAAGAACTAACATAAGAGTAGGACCGAAAACAGGGGCAGACAGAAGACAACAAAACCAACCAAACCGACACGAAAGGAGACGGAGGGTCAAGTTGACAGGGAGCGTAGAGGGACCGGAGCAAGGAAGCACTCAACGAAGTAAAGACGTAATCACCCGCAACAAGGGCTAAAACAAAGGGGATTAAATAATCTGAAAAAGGGGAGGGGGGAACGAGACGCAGGTGATACACTGATGACAGGGGCGTGATGGACAGAGAGAAAAACAAAGAAGAGAATATTAAGGCGGGACTAGGGCAGACAACATGGGACTAAGGAGGGGGGCGGAGCTGGACCTGACAAAGGAAGGCCACTTTGCACTCCATTTTGCAACACCATGCCATACCCTGTGGACAGCGCTTGATTGGAGCCAATTTCATCCTGCAACAGGACAATGACCCAAAGCACACCTCCAAATTATGCACAAACTATTTAGAGAAGAAGCAGGCAGCTGGATCTCAACCCCATTGAGCTGTTGTGGGAGCAGCTTGACCGTATGGTACGAAAAAAGGGCCCATCAACCCAATCAAACTTGTGGGAGCGGCTTCTGGAAGCATGGGGTGAAATTTCTCCAGATTACCTCAGCAAATTATCAGCTAGAATGCCAAAGGTCTGCAATGCTGTAATTGCTGCTAAGGGAGCATTCTTTGATGAAAGCAAAGTTTAAAGTAGAAAATTATTTCAAATAAAAAAAAACATTATTTCTACATTATTTTGTCAATGTCTGGACTATATTTCTATTCATTTTGCAACTCATTTGATAAATAAAAGTATGGGAAAACACAAAATTGTCTAGGTGACCCCAAACTTTTGAACGGTAGTGTATATATATATATATATATATATATATATATATATATATATATATATATATATATATATATATATATATATATATATTACTGCTGTCAATTCCAGGTGCCGCGATTAAAAGTCCTCACCAGGATTTTGCTCAAGCTTGCTAGATTTTCTAATTAGCAATCCAGGTAAAATTAGTGGAATCAACACAATCCAGGAAGCCCCTGAGCAAAATCCTGGTGAGGACTTTTAATCGCGGCACCTGGAATTGACAGCACTAATATATATATATATATATATAATTTTTTAAAATCCATAAAATATGGAAATTGCTGAGATTGGGAAGATACTACCTTTATCAAGGCATTCACCCCATTGTCCATCTTTGTCATAGTCAGAAGTTGTGCTGCACCACAGTGTGTGGCGATCCAATCCCACACATGTATGGTAAGAGTTTCCTTTGTAAGTAAAAGGCAGTTCACATGCAGATCCTTTAGCATTGCCATTAATGGTGAAATTATCTAACAATGAAGAGAAGGAAAAAAATCAGATTGTATGTTAATCTAACTAAAATTCTAGACTAACATACTTTTAATTTTAATAACTAACATGCTTTTAGACTTTAATATTCCGATATCCAAAACAAATAATGAAACAAAGATTTCAGGACCATTTTTAATGACAAATTACAAGGATTAAACGTCACATAAGGGATAATTTAGTTCAATGCTGGCTTTGTAAAACCATTGTTGACTATAGTGTTTGTTTTGATTTTAAAATATTTCCTGGAGTTTGATTTAATTATCTATATGACCTCCACCTGTGGATATTTCAAGATTTCTGTCAGACACGATTGTTTATGAGGGATAATTTTGTCATGGGAATTGATTGAGTAACTAAGAATGTTACAACTGATCTACAACTGATCTATAATTTGAAAAACTGGATTGTTTTCACTGTCAGTATATTTTGATGATTGTCATGTGCCTGCTGCCTTAGTGTTATATAATGTTAACAAAAAAACTTCTAAAAACGTTCTGCTTTTTGTCTGTATCTTGTATATAAGGAGTCTGGAATAGCCTTAAAACTATTTCCGGCCACAAGAAGCCTGACTCCCAGGCTGGAGGGGACCAGAAGTGGGTGAATGAACTCAACCTGTTCTTTAATAGGTTTGATCACTCACCTGCCCCCTCCACTTCACAGACACCACTGCTGGGATCTCCCTGTCTGGCACCATCAGCATACTGCCCCACACCCTCTTTTACACCCAACCCCCTCCCTTTCAACTCACAGCCTCCACCAAATGGCTCTCCTGCTGACACACACTCCAGCAGCCAGCCCCCCCACTCAACCCCCCCACCAAACAGCTCTCCTGCTGACACACACTCCAGCAGTCAGCCCCCCCACTCAACCCCCCCACCAAATGGCTCTCCGGTGACACACACTCCAGCAGCCAGCCCCCCCACTCAACCCCCCCACCAAACGGCTCTCCTGCTGACACACACTCCAGCAGTCAGCCCCCCCAATTAACGACGTCCCAGGTGAGAGGTGAGCTCAGGAGGATCAAGATCAGGAAGGCTGACAGGCCCAGATGGAATCAGCTCAAGGCTTCTCAAGTCCTGTGCAGACGAGTTGTGTGGTGTGGCCGGACACATCTTTAATCTCAGTCTGAGATTAGGGAGAGTTCCACAGCTGTGGAAAACATCTTGCGTGGTACCAGTGCCAAAGACCCCACACCCGAAAGACTTTAATAGCTACAGGCGTGTGGCACTGACCTCACACCTGATGAAGACCCTGGAGAGACTGCTTCTTGTCCACCTCTGCCCCCTGGTGAGTCCAGCTATGGACCCACTTCAGTTTGCCTACCAACCTGGCATTGGAGTGGAGGATGCCATCATCCACCTTCTACACAGGTCTCTCTCTCACCTGGAGAATGCTGGGAGCATCGTGAGAATCATGTTTTTTTATTTCTCTAGTGCTTTCAACACAATCCAACCCACACTACTGTGGGACAAGCTGGAGTGCGCTGGTTTGGACCATCACCTCGCCACCTGGATCTTGGACTACCTCACAAACCGACCTCAGTATGTGAGGACACAAGACTGCCAGTCTGACGTGGCTGTCTGCAGTACGGGGGCTCCACAGGGAACAGTCCTGGCTCCCTTTCTCTTCACTCTCTACACTGCTGACTTCAAGTACAGCTCTGCCAGCTGCCACCTGCAGAAGTTCTCAGACGACTCTGCTATTGTCGGCCTCATCAGTGAGGGAGATGACAGGGAGTACAGAGGACTGATGCAGGACTTTGTGGATTGGTGCCAGAGGAACTGCCTGCAGATTAACACCAGTAAAACTAAAGAACTGGTAGTGGACTTCCGCAGGGCCAAACACTCTTCCCCTGTACCAGTGAACATCCAGGGAATAGACATTGAGATTGTGAGGTCCTACAAGTACCCGGGTGTTCATCTCAACAACAAGCTGGACTGGACTGACAACACAGCTGCACTCTACCAGAAGGGTCAGAGCAGACTACATCTCCTGAGGAGACTCAGGTCCTTTGGAGTGGAGCGTGCGCTCCTGAGGACCTTCTTCGATGCTGTGGTGGCATCAGCCATCTTTTATGGAGTGGTCTGCTGGGGCAGCAGCATCTCCACTGCTGACAGGAAGAGACTGAACAAAATCATCAAGAAGTCCAGCTCTGTCCTGGGGCCATCTTGACTCGGTGGAGGTGGTGGGAGACAGGAGGACCAGGACCAAATTCGAGCACATGTTGAAGAACCTGTCCCACCCCATGCACCACTCCCTGTCAGCACTGAGCAGCTCCTTCAGTGCCCGGCTGCTGCACCCGCGGTGTGTGAAGGAGAGATACCGCAGGTCCTTCCTTCCAGCCGCCGTCATACTGTACAACAAACTCTCCATAGTTCATACTGTACAACAAACTCTCCATAGCTCATACTGTACAACAAACTCTCCATAGCTCATACTGTACAACAAACTCTCCATAGCTCATACTGTACAACAAACTGCACACTGTACTTTACTGCTCTTACTGCTCTACCATGTGGAATATTTAAATCTACCATGTATAATAACCATAACTGTTTAGAACTACATACATTGCATATATATTTATACTCTTTATTTATTTCTCTGTATTTCCTGACACTATGAAATGTGAAATGAAATGTGCCATATTTGTCAATTGTGAATTTACACCCCAATCGAAATTTGTCCTCCGCATTTACCCATCTGTGCAATTAGAACACACACACAAACACACACTAGTGATTACTAGGGGGCTGTGGTGCACACATGCCCAGAGCGGTGGGCAGCCCTAGCCCTGGCGCCCGGGGAGCAGTTGGGGTTAGGTGCCTTGCTCAAGGGCACCTCAGTCATGGCCTCAGGTCTGGGAATCGAACCCACGACCCTCCGGTCACAAGGCCAGTTCCCTAACCACAAGACCATGACTGCCCTATTCTCTGCTGCTGTAACAATGCAAATTTCCCCGCTGAGGGGTTAATAAAGGATTATCTTATCTTATCTTATCTTATCTTATCTTATATAAATGAAATCAGTCAAACTGTTACGGGCTTGTTACATAGGCATAAAGATTATGTAACAGGGCAGAGGGCAGGCATGAACCCAAAGCTAAACATGGTTCGTTAGCCTGATCTCTCTGAGGTGGCCTCAGCCTATATAACAGCTTCACAAAGCCCATTCTTTTTGGCATTTCTCTGAGTGAATTTTCATTCTCAGAAAACATAAGACAATACACTCTGTTTCATGATTTAATGTGGAAGCAGTGATTGCAGAGTCTCTGACAACTCCACCATCTCTGTTGTCACCCACATGCATGTAAGGTTACTCATCTGTGGGCATGTCCGAGATGGTAGGCTGTCACTCTTCCTGTATGGTTGCAATGTTGTGTAATACCACACGTGCCATTATTATGTGGCACGCCCTATCAGGGGTTACTCTGAGCCCCTTCAGGCTCTGGAACCTGGCCTTGAGGATTCCTAGCGTCATTTAAATTCTTGCCCTGGTTTTGCTGTGGGCTTGATTGTAGCAGGACTGTGGTCCAGGTGCAGGATCTGAATAGGGAGTCATAAGGTAGGCCTATAGGACAGGCAGGGATACCCTCTGTCTCCATGAAGGAGGCCGTCATAGTGTCATATATCGCACTAGGGTTTGCAATGATTTAACTATTACACTGCATGTGAACAACTAGCAAAACTACCACAGGCCTACCATGTTCACATTTGTTGTACAGTGTGAAATCATCACGGATTTGTGATGAGGTGGGAAGCATCACATATGATCTCGATGGTGACTGGTTATTTTTGTTACTGTTAAAGATAAGTACATTATTCATAAATATATAAGGGTTATAAAGGTTAGTATGCTACCTGTACATTAATGCTATGGATGGATTTTATGTTTATGTAATCCCCTTCATGTTCTAATGGTGCTGGAATAGGTAACATATGTGGGTTCCATCAATGCAGCCAATCACTCTAGGACAGTGGTTCCCAAACTTTTTCTGCCGTGCCCCCCTTTAGTAGATGAGAATATTTTTGCCCCCCCCCCCCCCCCCCCCCCCCCATATTGACTAGGGATGCACCAATTCATGTTTTTCACTTCCGATACCCATTCATATATCTGAGGCTTAGTATCGGCCCATATTGATCCGATACCGATCTGATAGAGTAAAACAGTGCTGAATCGACTTAAACGCCCACATTCCACTTCCTAGTCGCGAAGTATTGCCGACTCATGCCGCGTACCAAGCCTTTCTATTACCTGTCTGCTTTCCTGTGTTCCGACCCTCGCTTACGTCCCCGACCTTGTCTCCTGCCTAGTCCCTCTGTACCTCCTGACTTCGGCTCCCCCGGTATGACCCTGGACCGTCCTGACCACGCCAAGACAACGCAGTTGTTACTAGTCATAGTGCTCGTGATACACCTGCCTGTGTTTGTACCAGCGTTTCATTTCAATAAAAGCGGTGTTCTTCCGCATTTGGATCCCTCTCTGCCTGTTACACCACTCCGGCTCTGGACCGACATACAGTAGCTTTGCTCTCCTACACTATAAAGAAAACTTCCACTAGCAAAAAAAACGAAGAGCGATGTATAAAAATATGGAGAGAATTGAGGGCTGATCCGCGATGTGTAATATTTGAAATGTGACGCTTAATAATGTTACTAATGTAAGTAATGGATTGTGCTGAAAAACGATAACGTTCATAAAAAATAATCCGAAAACGATAGTAGGCCTATGTCTATTCAGGGTTATAGTCTCCCTTGTTTCTGGTTTGGGTGTGGGTCATTTGCTAAGAGGGAAGAGTTATCTACTTTGGAAATATGCGGTCGCTGTATGAAATCTGATTCCGCTTCGAGATGTTATGCTTTGCCTAATTTGTATGATTCAGGATTATTCGCTCGTGTTGTATTACTCAAGTTCGCAGTGTTTAGTGTCAGTTTATATCTGGGTTAGTGTTATCATTGTACGTGTACGCTTGATTATTGATTGTATTTTTGTGACTGATTTTTTTAACATAGTGTATGGTTTAGATTACTGTTTGTCTCATTCCCTGTCTGGTCGTGAATGTTGTACGTAACTGTAGTGTTTAAATATTCATTGTTTAGTTGTTACGTAGTAGTCCAGTTCCTTGTTTGTTTATCCCTGATTTGGTTATTTTGTGAACTTTATAAAGGTCTCTTTTTGAGTTTATATTACGCTTCCTATTTGTTATTGATAGTTGGTCTTTTGTGTATTTGTTCGTTTGGTTGTAAATCATGCCACGTACGGTGCGCACAATCCGGTCACAGGTGATAACCTTGCGCATCCCGTCAATTTACATGCCAGCTCTCCTCGGCACGTGTGTCCTCCTCCTAGCACCGCAACGTTACACTGAGACTCGCTTAGACATCGTCCGTGTAAGAGATAGAAGGGTATTAATATGGTGACTTGGTCATTTCATGTCTTTTGTGTTGTAAGTTGTCCAGTGCTTTACTGTATATGGGCAGGACCAGCCAACAGGAATACTTATAATAATAAAAAAACAGAACTGAACTAACTAGCAAAAGGAAATGAACAAAACACTAAGGAAGATACACAGCACAATACTAGAAACACTTGACTTACATATGACAACCAGATTGAAGCAAAACAATTCATTCATACATTTAATAACCAGCCCTGAACAAAGGAAAATAAAGGGCTTATGAAGGACAAAGAAACAAAGGGAAACAGGTGGGACAGATCATAGAAGGGCGGAGTAACAGATAAGAACATATACAATTTCCTGAAGGGATCCGTCCCAAGGGATAAATAAAGCTCTATCTATCTATCTAGAAGGAGATACGAACGGGAAAAACAGCAGCACATGGAGAAAGGCTGGTCAGAGCTAAAGGGAACCAAACAACAGGAGTGACAGGAGGGGGCGGAGCTAGGCGTGACAATAGCACAGGAAGATTTCATTGCAGTGTTGGATTTGTACAGAATTAGTACTTACAGTAAATTTCAGTAACACCAACTGTACTTAACACTGCAGTAGCAATGACCCCTGGTGTAGAGAGAGAAAGACATTACTGAGTACACATCCATATTTATCTAGTACTTCAGAATGATCAGCATCATGGAAATAGACAATTAACACAATCAAATTCAGGGATAATCCAAGACTGGGATATAAAAATAGTGTGCCATAACTGATATTAATCTATATTTAGTCAACCATACCATATTCCTTATTCATAACATAGTTTGTAATGTCCCTACTCTTTACATTTATCAAATATGAAAACAGAAGTGTAGGCAATGTATGTATTGTTTGGCCTGTCAGTGCCTGAGTGACAATGAATGGCAAAGGTGTGTGGACCATTTATTCAAGGCAGGACAGACTTATTATTGTTGCTATAGGAATTGTGGTAAATTCTCTACAACAATACAGTTAAATTAAAATCCTCAGCACTGTCTTGTTTTGCCTCATTTGGCCTTCAGAAAAGCTTAACCCTGCCTAACCCTACCAAATCCATCATAACCCATCATAACCTTGCCAAACCCAACATAACCCATCATAACCCTGCCAAACCCAGTATAACCCATCATAACCCTGGCAAACCCAACATAACCTATCGTAACCCATCATAATCCATCATAACCCTGCCAAACCCATCATAACCCTGCTTAACCCAGCATGGCCCTGCCTAACAGCCTGCCATGTGTATATCAGCAGCACAGAGGTAGCGTTTAACATGGTGGCCCCACGGCTGGTTAGCTGTTGTTCAGGACATTCAATCAGTGTCCTATCATCAGGTATGAGTTGCTAAGGGTGTGATACCTATCGTTAGTGTGAGTACACAAGGTACTGCTAGTATGTGGTTTCTTCTGATTGGTCAGTTGTAGGCAAATGTTGATTAATAAAAGCCTGAAGGAACTGGAGCTCTGGGGAGGGTTAGAGATGCAGTGGCTAGTGGACTGGAGAGTACTCTCTGTGTCCCCTTCACTGTCTCTCTGTGTCCCCTCACTGTCTCTCTGTGTCCCCCTCACTGTCTCTCTGTGTCCACTCACTGTCTCTCTGTGTCCCCCTACTGTCTCTCTGTGTCCCCCTACTGTCTCTCTGTTTCCACTCACTCTCTCTGTGTCCCCATTACTGTCTCTCTGTATCCCCTCACTGTCTCTCTGTGTCCCCATCACTGTCTCTCTGTTTCCACTCACTGTCTCTGTTTCCACTCACTGTCTCTCTGTGTCCCCATTACTGTCTCTCTGTATCCCCTCACTGTCTCTCTGTGTCCCCTCTCTGTGTATAGTTTCATAGTTGCTGACAGCAGTTCGCTGTAAAGTATCCAATTTCAGGCTGTTGTATGAATAAGAAACTCATATTCTCATAACTCACATTCTCATAATGTTCACTGGGCTACATGCCATTCTGCATAATTGGTCTGATCCAATTCTGAAATTTCACAAGCATTACATTTTCACCTATGCCTATTTCCATTCTTGGCCATAGGCAATGTGGTGCGGGTAGGTGAAAATATTCAGCACAATAAAACAAGGGAATGAAGAGCAATGTTTCTTAAGGAAATCTCATGGATTTAAACTAAATGTTTGCTATGATTAGAATACATAAAGAGTGAACTCACATGTCAGAGAGTAGCTCATTTCTCTTCTGTGTGGACTGAGCAGCAGTGACACAGTGGCTGTTGATAAACACACAGTTCAGTGTACCAGGACACTCTCTATCACACTGATAAATGACATCAACACCATCACCATATCTCCGATGACATCAACACCATGACCAATGAGTGAGCTGCAGGAAGTCCTAACTGGGTACCTTTGGTCCATATACACCATCATTTTAATTTCTGTGTGTTACCATTAATGCTGTATGTGTGTTTTTCTGGCAGCATTTTCCTTTCTATGTTGAAATGAATCAAAGAAGTTCTACTTAATACTAATGAAAGTAGTCTTGGAAGGCTGCCTACAAAGTAAGCTGGCATGAGTACTACCTGGCATTAAGACTTGTGTTTGTGATGTTTTCCCCTGTTTGAATGTTGTATGTGTAATTTTAGTTTTTTGTGACAAGAGTGCAGTTTATTATTTTAACACATGGGCACAGCAATGTCTAACTCATCACGTTTAGACGCCAGTGGTCAATGCAAGTTACAAAGTCAATAAAGCACTACTGTACAGTCCCTGACATAAGTTCTGTTGCTTATCCATGTTGTGGAAACAAAAGCTTATAACCTGACTTTAAAGTCATCGATTGGTTTTAGAAATGACTCATATGAAAGCTGAAACCCTCACAAATGAGATTTAATTTACGAAAATAAATTTGCTTCACTGCAGAAATATTGATCATTTAATGAACACAGAAAGGTCATATTTTGGCAAGACAAAAGTTTTGTCGCCTTGTCATATAATGCACCCAATCTTAGTTTACAGCCTCACCTGTGCTCACTAATTGATTGGTTAATTAGTGGGTGTGTATAAAAAGAACTCCAGCCCCCCAGACCTTCACTTGCACTTCCACTTGACCTCTGACAACATGCCAAAAATCCATCCTGCGGCTATCATTGATTATCAAGATGCTGAAGACCAAATCCACTGCAGAGGTGGCTGACTCCTTTAATGTGTCTCAGCGTCAAGTACAAAGAATTAAAAAAAGATTTTAAGAGACTGGAGATGTTTTTGACAAGCCCTGGTCCGGCAGACCCCACAAGACAACTGCTCGGGAGGAAGATTTGTTGGTTAGAAAATCCAAAGCCAGTACCTCTTCCACTGCAGCAGAGCTCCACCAGGCCTGGTCACCTCAAGTCCCTGTGTCAACTAGAACAGAGTGTAGGATTTTCTCTCGAATCAGTGCCCAGAAGCCAGCACTAAACAAAAGGCAGGTAAAAAACCATGTGGCATTTGCCAAGGCCCACAGCCTGCTAAACGGATGGATGCTGGAAAAGTGGCAGAAGGTTGATTTCTCAGATGAATCTTCAGTAAGGATCCAAGATTCAACCAGAAAACAGTCTTGTTTGGTGGTGGAAAGATCATGATCTGGGGTTACATTCAGTATGGGGGTGTGCGAAACATTTGCAAGGTGGAAGGCAATATCAATAGCCTAAAATATCAAGAAGTATTAGCTACATTTTCCATTCCCAATTATAAAAGGGGTCAAATTTGCAGCAGGATGGTGCTCCATCTCATACATCCATCTCTACATCAAAGTTCCTCAAGGCGAAGAAGATCAAGGTGCTCCAGCACTGGCCAGCTCAGTCACCAGACATGAACATCATTGAGCATGGTTGCGGTCCTTCAAGCTCGTGGAAATCACACAAAATATTAAATATGGCTCTAAAAGCACCACAACGTCATTCACCAGTGTTATGAAGCATATATTTGTATATGACGTGAATTGTTTGATTTTCACCTTACTTTCTGTGGGCGACAAAACTTTTGTCTTGCCAAAATCTGACCTTTCTGTGTTCATGAAATTATCAATATTTCTGCAGTGAAGCAAATTTATTTTCGTAAATTTAATCTCATTTGGGAGGGTTTCAGCTTTCGTATGAGTCATTTCTAAAACCAATCGATGAATTTAAAGTCAGGTTATAAGCATTTGCTTCCACAACATGGATAAGCAGGCCCGTTGACAGTCTTGCTGAGGCAAGACAGGTTTCCAAGTAAGGTCTTTTGCTTCTGGAATCTCTCTTTGCTTCTGCTTCGTTTTTTGCTTCTGACTTTTGGAACACATTTCACGTGTGGGAGGGGCTTAGATAAAGGCGTTCCTCTGCAATCTCCATTGGTCACTGATTTCAGACTGACACAGAGCTCTGAAACCACCTCTGGGACCAAGCCACGCCCACCCCACCAGCGCATCAACACCTTGTCATCATAAAAATAAGCCACAGAGCGGGTAGAGATATCGGCTTTATCTACCGCTGACTCAGCGCACTGAGAAAGAGTACCGTCCTGTTGCTTAGCTGCAATTAACTCCAGATGAGTGAAAGGCAGTGAGTGTGCCATGTTAACATCGTTTTCCGATGACTTAGAGTTTCTCGGACAGGTAAGAATAGTAAAATTATCATCCTTACCTTCCGCCTGCTTAACTGTATCACACATAAACAAATTGGAGAGGTCCTCCACATCAGTGAACTTCCTGCTCTGAGGAAGGACACAGGCTCTGAACACCGTAGGGTATTCATCTGCAACAGACTGAGTACAAACGTCCGGTATAGGGGTCACCTCTGACAGTGACCAACCTAATGAGCCAGCGAAATCATTACCCAGAATAAATGTAACAACGGGCACAGGCAGCTGTGAGCGGACAGCCACTTTCACCAACCCTGTTACCAAATCACAGCGCAAATAAACCATGTACAATGGCACTTTCATAGCTCTCATATCCAGGCCTTGGACTAAGACATCGGTCCCACAGCTATTCATTTCGTCTAACCGGAGGACTGTATCTACCAGAAATGACTGGGCAGCACCCATGTCCCTTAGGATACGTATCGGCTGCTGAACAGTGTCTGTCATTGATAATGCTACCGTTCCGTCCAGAACAAAAGGGGCAAACGATGCGTCAGGTGCATCTAAAACAGACAGTGAACTTGAAGGGCTTGGGGGAGGAGAACCTACCAATCCAACTGGTTTAGGTACCGTACCGACCTTCCGCTGGGTCTTAGATCTCAGCTTAGGGCAAGCCGATATAACATGCCCTACCTCATGACAGTAAAAACACTCACGGGTCTCGGAAGAAACCGGAGCTTTCCTGGAATTCTGGGGACTATCTTTCCGCGAATCCTGATGGTCCCTACGGGGCGTAGGGAAAACAGTTTTGTGCGTAAGCACAAATTCATCGGACAAAACCGCCGCATCCAATAGTGACGCTACTTTTTGTTCATTTATGTGAACCACCAACCTTTCCGGAGCACAGGATTTAAACTCTTCCAATAAAATCAACTCCTTGAACTGTTAAGGGTAGTGACTTCGCAAGCCGAGCACCACTTCTCCAATAACGCAGCCTTTTCTCGGGCGAACTCCACATACGTCTGACTACTAGACTTCATATGCCCGCGAAATCTCTGGCGATACGCTTTGGGTACTAACTCATAAGCCCGTAAAACAGCAGATTTCATCGCATCATAGTCCAAACTCTACTCTAAAGTCAGAGCAGAATACACTTCCTGAGCTCTGCCTACCAATTTGCACTGCAGAAGCAAAGGCCAAACATCTTTAGGCCATTGGTGGGAACCCGTTCAAAAACAGAGAAGTATGTGTCTACCTCACCTTCTCTAAATGACGGAACAACAGACAGGTTTTTGCTCACATCAAAACCGCCATACACGTTGCCTGCGGAACGGGGTTGCTGCGAAACTACAACAGGTGAAGAGGCCATGGAAAACCTGCGAGGAACAGGGACAGGGGTTTCTGTGCCGCTCAAAAGTTTTTAATGCGTGGCGCAGGGACAGGTGCTCTCACGGCGGCAGGAATAGCAGGGGTACTACGCTTCAACTCAAGCTCTAATTCCAACTCGCGTACCCGTATGTCTCTATGCGTCTAGGGGGAGGGAGCGTGACATGGTTGGAGGAGAGACACATCTGGACCTGTAGCGTCAGACACCAGCAACGCAACGACCAAGTCAAGTCAAGTGAACTGTATTGTCAAAAATCTATGTAACAAGGTTAACACAGAAGTTTGAAATTGCGTTTAGCCAGTTCCAATGTGCAGTTTAGCAAACATATATTGATAATCACTCACTAACTCAACTCACACACACACACACACACACACACACACACACACACACACACACACACACACACACACACACACACACACACACACACAGCAGTGGTCGTAACACAGTGTGTCTTACTCAAGCTCACACACAACGCATAGGTAACAGACTCACTAGCAGTGTTGGGAACGTTACTTTTAAAACGTAATTAGTTATAGTTACTCACTACTTGCTACTCACTACTTAGTAACTGAATTACCCTATAATAAAAGTAACTCGTTACCAGGGAAAGTAACTATTTGCATTACAGTAAAAGAAAAGTTATATGCCATTGAATAAGGATTTTTTGAAAAAGCAGTTTTCACAGTCAGTTGAAATGAGTAGATCAGAAAGGTGTTTAACTTTTGATATTTATTGCACATCAACAGACCAGTGCAGGATAAAATCCTTTAAATTCCCAAATCTTTGTATATATATATATATATATATATATATATATATATATATATATATATATATATATATATATATATATAAATGCAAAAGTAAACAGTTACACTATATAAAGTGCATTTACATCTATCAAATTAAATTAAATTCTCTCAACCTGAGACAACTGGTTTGTTCACAACAGCCTTGAAAATGCTAATTTTTCTTCGGCTTGCTCCTGACTCGCCATTTCTGCCTCTTCTCCGGTACGTGTGTAAAAACACTGGCTCTGATTGGCTACCATAACGCTGCCTTAGCCAATCGCTTACTGACTTGTTAAGTTAAACAGGTGTTACACCGAGAACTGTGACCTATCGAGATCTGTTACTCCTCACTAGCCTGGGCAGCGGTCTGCTCGCATTACTGTTAGTATATCAATAAATAGTATCACACCGCTTTTAATGACCAGTAACGTCAACGGTGTTGTAACGACAGGAAAAGTAATTAATTATATTATCCCGTTACTGGCAAAATGACGCCGTTACCTAACGGCGTTATTTTTAAGGGCGTTATTCGCAACACTGCTCACTAGCACTGCCTGTTACCCTGATACAGTTGTGATCAAATTTATTCAACCCCCAATGCTGCGAAGGGTTTTATGGAATTCAGTGCACATTTGTAATTGTGTTCATAATGAAATCTTACAAGGACTTGTTAAAGAACTAAATGCAACTAAGATAGCATCAATTTTTTTTGTCATAAAGTATTAAATGGCCTTTTTGTGATTTCTTCATTGACACAATTATTCAACCCCTTTACGACTACCACTCCTAAGAACAGAGGTTCATTCCAGTGTTTTCCATCAGGTATTGAAAACATCTGTGGATGTCAACGAGCAGCAATCAAGCATGATAAGCACCAATTAGGCAGATTTAAAAGGACTGTGATACTCAGCTCCTTCTAGACATCTACTGGTGTGTTTCCAAGCATGGTGAAGGCAAGAGAATGGTCCCAGAAGACAAGAGAAGAGGTTATTGCTCTTCACAAGAATGGCAATGGATATAAAAAGATTGCGAAGTTGTTAAATATTCCAAGAGACACTATCGGAAGTATCATTCGCAAGTTCAAGTTAAAGGGCACAGTGGAAACGTTACCTGGTCGTGGCAGAAAGAAGATCCTGACCGCGACTGCTGTGCGCTACCTGAAGCGTAATGTGGAGAAAAATCCCCGCGTGACTGCTAAGAATCTGAAAAAAGACCTGTCAGATGTGGGCACTGAAGTTTCAGCTCAGACAATAAGGCGCGCACTGCATAACGAAGACCTCCATGCCAGAACGCCCAGACGCACCCCCTTGCTGACTCCAAAGAACAAGAAAAGTCGACTGCAGTATGCCAAAAGTCATGTGGACAAGCCACAAAGGTTTTGGAACAGTGTACTGTGGTCAGATGAAACTAAATTAGAACTGTTTGGGACAATGGACCAGCGCTATGTTTGGAGAAGGAAGAACCAGGCTTATGAACAAAAGAACACCTTGCCTACTGTGAAGCATGGCGGGGGGTCAATTATGCTTTGGGGCTGTTTTGCTTCTAATGGTACAGGAAAGCTTCAACGTGTGCAGGGTACCATGAATTCCCTTCAGTACCAGGAGATCTTGGAGGAAAATGTGATGGAGTCAGTCACAAACCTGCGGCTTGGGAGACGTTGGATCTTCCAACAGGACAATGATCCGAAGCACACATCCAAGTCCACTAGAGCATGGTTGAACATGAAAGGCTGGAACATTCTAGAGTGGCCATCGCAATCACCAGACTTAAATCCATCCAATTGAGAACCTCTGGTGGGACCTAAAGAAGGCAGTTGCAGTGCGCAAGCCTAAGAATGTGACTGAACTGGAGGCTTTTGCCCATGAAGAATGGGCTAAGATACCCATAGGTCACTGCAAGACACTTGTGTCAAGCTATGCTTCACGCTTGAAAGCTGTCATAACTGGAAAAGGATGTTGTACTAAGTACTAAAAAATAATGTCACTAGGGGGTTGAATAAAACTGATAATGATGTGAGCACAGTAAAGACATTTGTGGTTATTCCATCATAAATATTATGTTATGTTTGTCTAATTTATAAGTGCCTCTTTGATATAATTGTAAATAAGATGACTGAAATGATCAAAATCAATGTCAAACTGGCCAAAACACTTTATTTCAGTGGGGGTTGAATAAATTTGATCACAACTGTACATTCTTCCCTACTTAATGATGTTGCCTTTATTTTTTGCTTGTCCAAGTGACCCCACAAAACTTTAATTATGTTGAGCTAAAGGGAAGAGCTTTTTCTGTGGAGGGTTTGTGTTTTCAAGGTGTATTTAGGGTAACTAGAGGGTGGGCTTCGTCCTGATGATGATGGAAATCTGTAACATGGTAACATAGCAATAAAGTTATAATTAAACAAAGTAATTTTTAATTCAACCTCTATTGATGCTGGCCAGTTTACTGTGGGTAGCCACACCCATTCTCTTTTCCCTTAAGGAAATCTCTGATTACAAGTGCAGTGACATAGTCTGTAACCATAACTACAAAATCCTATGAAAAGAGCAATTACACTAATTCACGGAAAGTGAAATGGCAACTAGATGAACAGATATACAGAAGATCATGGCACCTACCTCCTCATCAGTGTTCTCAAGTCTCAAGTGACACATGCATTTGACCGTCTTCACATGCCACACTTCCGATTTCTCACGCCGAAAAAAAAATCTAATTTATTTACCTCGGATCCACATCTATGATTCAATGAGTTACTAGTTCGCTCTGGCGCCATCCACTGGCGATCGATCGCGATATAATACTTAATTTGTGTCCACTGCCCCGGTAACACCCCCCGCGTGTGAAGACGGTAAAATGCGTGTGTCACACGCTCAATGCGTGAGACTTGAGAACACTGGCTATGAACATCATTAGCTTAGCATAGTATTAGTAGCCTAAGGTGATGGCTGTAAAGCTGTGGTACAACTCACCCCACCCATGTCAGCCATTGTTTAGCTAGCTGTATTAGCAAGGTGATTTGAAATTAACAGGGGAAAAATGCATCACAATTAACCTGAGAAAATTATACAAACAATTATACAAACATCAGTTACCCACTCTAGGTCATGTACACACAGCACACAAGTCTAATTCTACATGACATACTGTATAGCCTGCTCATACGAAACCCTCCTTTAAACCATGACCAGAGCAGGATCGGCAGGCTCTTTTCTCTTAAAGGGGCAGCGTCTTGAGTTTGTTGAAATTTTCGATACCACGATATTATGGTTATTGTACTTTCTTTATGTCAAGAATATCATGTAGTGAAAGCTGATACCATCATAACCCTAGTGTAGACCTTTCATGAACTTCTTCCTTCCTGTCTCAGCCCTGATTATCTTTCAGTGAAAACACATGACCAGGCATTTCTTAGAGGGAGCGTTAAGTTGAGGGGCAGCTTGACCGAGCGCAACATCCTGTCGGTCATAACGAGCACTCTTACACTCTTACACACACCTCAAGAGCTGCACTCTCACTGCCTTTTCCTGTGTGGTGAATCAGCATTGAAACCACCAGTGCTACACCCCTGAAAGTGTAGCCAGGTCACTGCACCTGATGAAGGCCCTCTGTCTGCAACATGCTGTTTCTCTGGATGGAAACCTTGTGGTCTTCACTGCAATTTTAGCTACCTCTACCTGTAACTACCTTTTTTGACATATGTATGAGAGAAAGATATCATTAGCAGACTGTTAAAGACCATTTAGATATAATCAGTGACTGCATAGCAAGTTGGGTCTGCATAAATTTCCTCTCAGGATGTTGAGCTGTTACTAACAGTGTTGGTTAGTTCCCCTTTCTTTGAATTCCATGTTCATGATCAAGTGCTCATGGCTAACAGATCTGCTGTATCTGTGGTTCAGTGTTCTTAATGATTATTTGCACACACAAACATTTTTTATGAATATCTAAAGATAATGCCATTGTATTTGGATGTAATAAGTAATAACCATTTCAACATGCCATAAACTATAACATACTTCAGAAACATCTGCTTTTCCCCCCATCAAGCTTCACATCAGTTCATGCATGTCAACAGGAAAAATGATGAATGCTGGGGTTATTTGTACTTACAGAATAATAGGAGGTCAGAAGAATAGCAGCAATGTTATGTCTTGTCTTATATTATTTGATGCTATACATAGCAATATTTATTTTGTAATATTATATAATTATATTATAATTATTATAATATTTTATTTATTCTGTAAAGCACTTTGAGTTGCATGTATGTATGAAAGGTGCTATACAAATAAAGATTATTATTATTATTATTATTATTATTATTATTATTATACAGTGTGCATGATAATGATCAGATCATCCTTACCTTTTAACCAATGAGGAAGCACCTTTTTGTACTGAAGTCTTTTCTGCTACTGCTCCTGGTTATGTTCTAATAACCTAATGAGACATAAAAGGCAAAAACCTCTTACAACCTCAGGATCACACAAGGGATGTGTCACAGTCCCTCTGTTGAGGTTGAAAAGTAACAGTGTGATTGTGACATCACTCAAGTGTCACACCAAGAACCTTAAATGGCAGAAGTTTGAATAGTGCAAGTCATGGTCTTGTAAACAGGCAGGTAGGAGGTGTGTAAGGTAGCACTTGAAGGCCCTTAAAAACATTTAACTTTTAAATGTTATTTTCTAGTATTTAAAAAGTGCAGTGTAAAACCATATAGAAATATAGGATACATTTACTGTGCATTTATGTGTGTTTGTGTGTGGCTTGTGAATGTGCTGTTGTGTTTCCTCATCTGAAACACTAACACCAACAAATCCTGCAGGCATTATTTGCATCCAACATGCAACATTGCAGACATGGTGGGAATGCCGGACCCCTCTCTTCTGAAGAGCTGGTTAATATTGCTGAAAAATTTTATTAACAATTCTCCAACAAGCCAACGCCATCACAGCTTGAGAAGCATTAACACATCTTGCAAAACCCCTTATTTTCTGCAAATCTCTCTACTTCAGTCAAAACTGTAATTGCATGCTGCAATCCTGTCTTATAAAAACAGCAGTACAACAGTAAATATCATGAATGAAAAGTTCAACTCTCTTAGGGAAGGTCTCAAATGGTCAGCACAAGGTTGGACTGTAGGCAATTAAACAATTCATTTAAACGGTTTATTAATTCTGTTAGTTAAAATAGTTTAGATATGCTAACAACAGGAGTTCATGTTTCCAGAAGACCTTGGTCCAACCAGAGTTAACACTCAGGAGAATGGGTGGCTCTTGAAATGTCATCTCTTTACACCAACTGCAATCAGTCACCACTGCAACTAGCACAAAAGAAAGAGAGAAGAAAGGTGACACAGGAAAACCTCAGGATAAACTCAAGAGAAGCCTAGGAGAAACCCAGTCGAGTTCTTAGTTCAATGTCTTCAACCAAGTCCAACTCTGACTCTGCACACACAGCTGTACACAGTAACAGTGTAACGCCGGCGGCATCGAGGGAAGAAGCCAAACCAAAAACCCGTGAGTCGATCCGAATTAAGGATATAATAACCAGCGGTCACTTGGTACAAAGACAAGACATATATAGACCCTCAGGTGAGACGGATCGTGGGCCCCACCCACCTGAGGGACGAACACAACATAACCACAAACAGGACAGCTGCTGCTGTGGACGGGGGCGACCGGCAGGGGGCCCTCCGCAACGTGACATTTATCTACTACTATGTCTGAAAGGTTAACTTTTCATCAATTTTTGCCTGGTTGTCCAGTCCCTTTTTCATTCAGCCTCTATAAAACATTCACCTCTATGTTACTGTTCCTCTAGCATAGACGAGGACGTAACACCACTGAAGACTGATGTTGTGTTCACTGCGTTTAGAGTTTTGAAAATGTTACTACAGATTGGACAAATGCATGTTAGCAGTCGTAAAAAACTGTAACAGGTAATGATCAAGGACAGATTAAGGATAGTCTGGGCCCCTGGGCAAAGAGTTGCACTCCCCAAATTCACTAAATTTAATCGGTGTCAAAGATAGCATTCATCAGACAAATTGCTTGTCTTAAATTTAAATAATTGCAAAGTTGCTAAATTAATTTGTGTCTCTGCGCTTAAGAGAAATCGAACATAATAATTTTGAAACAATACAAATTCAGAAACATTAAGTAAGGGCCTGAATTTGTAGGTCCCTAGAAAGTCAAGGAGCCATGGTAAACGACTTCTATGGAAGTCAAGGGCCCCATAGCAGGGGCCCTCGTGATCAAGGGCCCTCTAATGGTATGCCCTGCTCTTTCCTAGGACCCCTAATAGCCAGAAGTCGAAGTCAGAGCAGTGCCACAACGCCTCATCCATTTTCCTAAGGGGCCCAAAAGCATGGCTAGGGACCCCAAAAGCATGGCTAGGGGCCCCAAAAGCATGGTTAGGGCCCCCAAGAGGCCCTGGGGTCAAAGTCCCTAATAGTCAGAGGATCCTTAAAATGGAGGGCCCTCGGAAATAAAAATATATTGTACCATAAATGTTGATAGGCATCGCAAAAAGTTTTCGGCCGGGGTTTCCCCGGGGCCCCCTGACCTCAAGGGCCCCTGGGCGCTGGCCCCACTGGCTCGGTCAGTACTCCAGCCATGGTAATGATACATATATACACACAGACAAAATACACATATGCACTGGTTAATGCTGATCCTGTTCTTGTCTGCACGGCTCATATCTCACAAGCATCTCACAAGACACCTAAAACCACAGGAAATGCCGAGATGGGTTAAATGAGTTAGGGGAAGTGGAGTTTTTCACAAGTGATATACCACAGTGCAAATTCCAATTTTTTTCCTTCCTGGATAATTCACTGATTATTACACTATGTAACAAGTTTTGTTCCCAGCTTTTTAATGTTATATTCCAATTGCTTATGTCTAAAACAAATTATAAATTGCTTAAATTCATCATAAACTTCGCTTTTGTGACCATGGCAATGAAAATTATGAATTTTTATTATAGAGGCAGACGATTTTGCATCTTCTCATTTATACAGTCAGACTAAGAACACTATAGGCATTGCAAATTTATACAGATTACCAAAAACTGTTCAGAAGTGTGTGGTTTTCCGAGATTTACGACTATACTGCAAATCAGTTTCACGAATCAATCCCCAAATATAGTCGCCCATCATGTTCTCGTTATATTATCCTTGGTAACGGCGTTCAAAGTTCATAATGTCCTGGTGGAAGCGCTCGCCTTGCTCCTCTGAATAAACTCCCATGTTCTCTTTGAACTTATCAAGATGAGCATCAAGGATATGGATATTGAGTGACATCCTGCAGCCCATTGCAGCATAGTTCTTTATCAGAGTCTGAACCAGTTGTACATGGTTTTCATCTTTATGATTGCCTAGGAAGCCGCGAACCACTGTGACAAAACTGCTCCAAGCCGCTCTCCTTCCTATTCAGCTTCTTGGGAAATTCACGGTACTTTATGATCTTCTTGATTTGTGGTACAACGAAGACACCAGCTTTGATCTTTGCTTCGGACAGCTTACGGAAAAGATCTTGGAGGTAACTGAAAGCACTTGACTCCTTATCTAGAGCCCTGACAAATTGTTTAATGAGCCCCAATTTGATGTGTAGCGGTGGCATCAGCACCTTGCGTGGGTCCACCAGTGGCTCCCACTGTACATTGTTCTTCCCCACAGTGAACTCTCTCCGCTGAGGCCAGTCCCACCTGTGGTAGTGCGCTTTAGTGTCCCAGCTGTCCCAAAGGCAAATAAGGAAGGATACTTAGTAAAACCACCTTGGAGGCCCATCAGGAATTACACCATTTGACACCAGCAGAGTACTTTTTCAATCTTGTCTTTATAAAATGGCCACATACATAGCAAAATTCGTCTGCTGGATGTATGCAACCTGTTGATGCCATCTAAATTGACTAAGTTGCTGTGTACTGTAAGGAAAAAATATGTCTTTCCAAACTCAATAAAAATGGTCAAACTTTATTCCATGCAGTATCAAAGTACAAGAGTGTACTGAGGATTCAGCAGAGCAAGACTGATCACGCGGTAGCAAAGTAACACACAATATATACATGTGAAAGTAGTGGTCCTTCCTAAGCTCCTCCTGTAATGGGTGTGGGGTGAAGTGTGAATACTGTCGTTATCAGAATCTGAATAGAGAATGAATTCACACCTGTCTGTCTAGGTCAATTCCCCTTTGTCTGTGATGGCTGTTGCCCACTTACTATGCAATCCCAATCAAGTAGATCATGTCGCTCCGTCTCTCAGAAAGGGCTATAGTGGCCATATATAACTGTAGTTATACAGCTACCTACAATTCTGTACAGTCTCAGAAAGTTCTAGATAATTCTGGACAGTTCTAGAAACTTCTTGATAGTTCTCACAATTCCAGAAGCTTCTTAAGTATCTTGAAATATGGCAAATATCCTTAAAAATAGATCAATTTCAAAATATCATTGTGCTGACCACAAAAGCAAAGTTTACAGGGAATAATAACTTTTTTCTATTCATTTGGGGTACAAACAATCAGCAAAACACACTTAACAACTGGGAACAATTTTTTTTTTTATTTGTTACATGGTGTTTTCATTCTCTACACTTTTTGTTTATTTCTGCTACTGAAAACAACTCACCAGCAGCCTAAAACCAAGCTGAAATTGTGACGGGTAGGGTGAGCGAAAATAAATGGAAGCAATCACGCCAAGTCTCAGGGAAAAAGGATGGTTTAATATGTAAAGTGTGCAAACCAAAACCCGTCAACTGATCCGAATTAAGGATATAATAACCAGCAGTCAACTGGTACAAAGACAAGACATATATAGACAAACAAACGACCCACAGGTGAGACGGATCGCGGGCTCCGCCCACCTGAGGGACGAACACAACGCCACACCCACAGGACAAGCTGCTGCTGTAGACGGGGGCGACCAGTAGGGGGCCGCCGTACCGTGACAGATCCCCCCTCCAAGCCACACTCCCCTCCACCGGCTGTGCGGCCTACAGCAGCAGCACACAAAACAAAGTGGCAGGCAGGCAGGGACAAGGGACACACCCCCTGTAGTCCCGGAGCTGAAACACAAAACACAAACACAGGTTAGCTCGCCTACCTGGGCGGGACCCTGGACCGACTGGGCCGTCAACAAGACAAAACCACGCCCCGGTCGGTCACAGGGCCCTCACGCCCTAACCGGCCTTAAGCCGCATAGCCCCACAGGTGCGAGGACGACGGGCCACGGCTCCTTGTCCGTCCGGGGGTATGTGTGTGCAGGTTACCTCCCTGGGGCGTGGCTACGTCACCCCCAGGACCCCGTGGAAGGGTCTCCGTCCTGTGCAGGAGCTCTTCAGACCGGAGCCCCATGGTCCCCAAACATCCGGGGGCCCCAGCCCTCTAGGGAGGGGCTCTTTCCGACCGGGCTCCGGTCACCCCACAACATAAGGGGGCTCCTGCCAGCTGGAGACCCCCACAAGGTCCAGGAATGCCACGATTCACCGCCAGGGAGAAGCACCTGCACATAAAACACAAATGCACACACACACCCACACACACCAACACAGAACACAAATGCGCACTACCCTGATCCCCCCTCCAGGGGGGAGGGGTCTCCATCCTAACTCAGGAGAACCCCCCACTTACCTGGTCAGGGCCTCCCTCGGGAGCGACGCCCTCCGTGCCACTCCCCGTGGCACGGGACCACAGCCGGTCCTCCCCCAAACACACACTTAAGGGGAGGAGCATGCGTGGAATTACAAGCAACAAAACCACAAACACGCGAGAACACACACATACAAAGACTAGACAAACAAAAAACAGTGTACAAACAATGAACGAACGGGACTCTTACATGCGCGCTCGGTAATTTTGTGACGTGCTGCTCAGGTTCGCAGTCGCTCCCCCACACAAAACACAAGACGAGAGGGGAGCGAGGCGACAGTGACGAGCGGCACCCGCGTCACACACGAAACACTAAACATATAACACCACGAGCACGCACACTGGTCCACACGCCCATTCACACGTACACTTCACCCACACAAAACATGAAGAGTATAACAGGGAAGACGCCCTGGTCTTCGCCGTGCAACACACAAAACAAACGCACGGCGAAACTCTTCAGACAGACAAACAACGGACATGAAGAGCTGTCTCAGGGCAGACTGCACTGGTCCTCGCCGTGCTACACACACACACACACACAACACAAAAGCACGGCGGAGCTCTTCAAACAAAACACCACGCAGACAAACACTTACCACGAGACATGACCACGAACGAAGGAAAAAGCAAAGGAGACTGGCGGCTTCCGAAAGTGGCTGGTTATTCTGTGACGGGTAGGGTGAGCGAAAATAAATGGAAGCGATCACGCCAAGTCTCAGGGAAAAAGGATGGTTTAATATGTAAAGTGCGCAAACCAAAACCCGTGAACTGATCCGAATTAAGGATATAATAACCAGCAGTCAACTGGTACAAAGACAAGACATATATAGACAAACAAACGACCCTCAGGTGAGACGGATCGCGGGCTCCGCCCACCTGAGGGACGAACACAACGCCACACCCACAGGACAAGCTGCTGCTGTAGACGGGGGCGACCAGTAGGGGGCCCTCCGTACCGTGACAGAAATGAATACAGTGCATCAGAACTATAGAGCCTAGCATCAGCCAATCAAATACTGTCTACCAGAACCTAGAGCCCAGCATCAGCCAATCAAATACAGTCTACCAGAACCTAGAGCCCAGCATCAGCCAATCAAACAGTCTACTAGAATCTACAGCCCAGCATCAGCCAATCAAATACAGTCTAGCAGACAATACACTAACACTCTACAGTCAGATTTCTAATATGAATATTTACTTTGCGATGTTAGTTGATTGGATTAATCTGAATCCAAAACAAGCCAGATTCAGTCAAATGTATCCCTGCTTAGTGCATCTAACAGTAATAGGTTATATGTAAGTGTTCTATGAATATTTTATGAATATTTTTGAAAGACTATATATGTGCAATAAACATGTGCTGTATTTGTATTTATATGAGTTGAAATTGAATGTCTCTTACAGGGCTGGACTGGGACAAAAAATCGGCCCTGGCATTTTTGGTTTAGACCGTCCCCTCATAATTAGCGGAGCACAACCATCCTGTAATTTATGTATGTGGGGTACAATGTGAAAAAAAAATTAAATTACTGGTTAAAGTAATGGGATTCAATCTTAGCAGTATTATATCACAATCACTTTTATGATTTTATTGAAATCATCTCTAATATGTATTTTCTGAATTTCTCAGATTTAACAGCTAATTTTTCAGGTTAAAGGGGCTCCCTCCTTTAAACAGCTATAACATGTATTTGTATCTGGCTACAAACAAAGCTGCTTTATGAATTTATGCAACGCAAACATGTATTGAAAGCATTTGACACTGTTTTACTCTTATTTAGTGTGGGCATATATATTGCTAATATTACTTTTATATATTTTTACACTTACTGTAGTCATGCTTAAATTGCAAAGCTTTTATCGATCATTTATAAGTTTTTTAATCTGTAATATTACTTGTTTGAGTGCTTGAAACAAACAATGTTGTGTTGAGTCACAGCATAGAGGCTACAAATTTAAACTACTATCCAGCCTTTCAACACACCTTTAACCTAATTATCTAAACGGAGTGTCTATTTGCACCCGGGTACAAGTAGCATTTGCCACACAGCGAGGCTATTTTCACCCCTTAATTTAAAAATAGAAAGCGAACTCATCTGCGCATGTCTACCAATGAATGCGCAGGAAAGTTATACTTTCGCGAGTGACCGTAGCGCGCGACTCCGCACACATCGCGAGAACCTCCGCGAACAGAGGCGTTTATACTTGCCGCGTCACATTATTTGTATAAGTGTGCTAGTTAGTAGTATAAAGAAACACCCCTCAAAAACAGGGGAAGGAACATTTACCTGACAAATTTTAATGTTGCTTTGTGTTTCAGATTTGTAAATTGCTGGAATTTAGGCTAAAGTACTTGAAAATGCACTTAAAATGCACTTCTGCACTTAAAACACTTATAAAACACACGTAAATCATTTCAAAGTAATTTATATATACGAATTGGCTTGCTATTTTGACATTTGTGCGCCTAAGCATTGCGTTTTGTGTGCGGTCCGGTGACATTGTTGGCCTCAGTGACCCCTTGTCTCATGCTGCTGTTTGCGTTCCAGCATCGTTTGATTTACAAATTAAGCACTGAGTATAACTATTATTATTATTATTAGTAATGTCCATCACTCAATTTAACTCTAAATTTTAAGAGATATATTTAAGAAATAGTGTGAGAATTATTATCCAACGAACACTGTTGACTGAACACTCAGACAACGACGAGCACAGGACACTGCGCGAACACACGTAAATAGACAAATCACATAAGTCCCACATGATTACGAGCAGGCCCGTTGACAGTCTTGCTAGGGCCCGGGACAAGAAAGTCTAATGTGCCCCCCCCCCCGGCGCACGTCATTTGAATTTCGTCATTTGACAATATAGCCACACATCAAAGCTGTTTCTGACAGCTGACTGGTTATATACTTGACGCGTCGCGAGCGGTGCGAGGGTTCGCGCGAAAATGACGTAATCGCAGTGGCACCGACCGTGTGCGAGGGCCTCGCGCGCTGTCCATGCGAGGTCGTGCACCTCTTGACTTTTGTAACTTCGCGCGCGACGCGCTTCAGCGCAATGAACAAAGTCATGTTTGCAGGGTTCATACACCTTTATAATGTGGAATTAAAGCACTTGTACTTCACTTTAAAGGTCAATTTCAATATTTTCCAACACGTTAAACTTAATTGAGTTAAATATTTATACATTTACTCGAAATAATTCGCTTTTTATCACATTATTTAATGGTTGTTTATTTTCAAAACGCCCAATCTTAACGTCTTCACGAGAACTGTTCAGTCAGACAGCTATTTGTTGTGAAACAAAGTAGTTACTTTCAAGCATTTTCAAGTACTTTAGCCTAAATTCCAGCACTTTTCAAACCTGGAACACAATGCAACATTAAAATTCGTCAGGTAAATGTTTTCCTTTCTTTTCTGCGCTCCAGATTTCTGTATTTACTTTTAACTATCCACCACTGTATTTCCCGCTGTTGTGCGGGTACCAGCCAGTTACGGTCGGTGCTGGATCAAACCATTTTCCAGTGGGATGCGGGGGTGTATGCACTTAATGGAAAATATGCAGATAGGTTAAAAAACATATTTTAGCCATTGAGTTTATTTTGAGTACAGAATTTTATATTAATGAAAGATTTCAAGATTATTTAAAAATTATAGACTTTAAATAAAAAATAAATTGCTGGGCTCTTTGATGGGCCCCCCTGGCCCTGGGGCCCGGGACAACAGACCCGGTTGTCCCCCCCTGTCGACGGGGCTGATTACGAGACGAGCCACAGGTCAGACGGATTATCACAAGAGACAACCGCACCCACGGAGATCCACAGACGCAGACGAGTAGACGTAGACGACGTAAACACATGGCCAAAAGGGAGGGGCCAGGGTCCTCAGCGTGACAACTTGCAAACATCATCTTACTTATTTTATTTTATGTTCACAGACAATGAAGAAATCTCTTTTAAAACGAAGTTCAGAGTTAAAGTTAATTCCAGTTTGTGATAAATGTAGCTATGTTTTATTTTCTATTCTGTTTATTGTTGATGTAAATGTTTAGCTGGAAAATGGCATGTGCTAGGACTGCTCTATACGGAGCGCGCTGGCCACCCATGGGGCCTCTTTTACACCCTGTGCATGACGTGCAAATAGCACGTGCCTTATCTAAAATGCTATGATAGCCTAAAATGGACACTTGCTGCTCATCCAACACTTCTCAGTCTTGACCATTTGCTATTTTATCAGAATAAGGACGCGTGGCTGCAGGATTTTGGGAAGAATGCAAATACCAATTAATATTGATACTATTTGTCATGTGGTCCTGCCTCCCCCATGTCAGTCATATCTTTTGTTTTGTTCTCTGTGTGTTTGAGTATCTTTTATTTTGAAATCCCTAGTTGCAAACCATAGTCTCTGTCTTCACACAGAGGCCCAGGAGTGGCCTGCACCCGTGTCGCTAGTCGCTTTTTACTACAAAAAGTCTCTAGAGGGTCTGTAAGTCGCTAAGTTGGCAACACTTACAGCGGACCACGCAGAGAAAGGGTGGGGCCACTTTTGTCCTATATCCTGATTGGTTCAATCTACTGTCTATATTGAAGATGGGCCAATGGGCTGCCCCCTCTAAATTGTGGGCCGTTCTCTTAGAAAAAAAGGGAAGAAAAAAAAATCCATTGGCCCCTGAGGACTGTCGGCCCACCGGGCAAATGCCCGGTACGCCAGATTACCAGTCCAGCCCTGGTCTCTTACTAATGGTAAGCTTACAGAAAGGTAAGACAAAATTGTATTTAGAAACATGATTATTCTTTACCTAAGTACATCCGGTCTGTTGTGTATGTTTAATAACTTCCAATAAAACATCAATTATTAATTATTACCACATCTATCTCTGAGGTCAAATATTGCTTCTGTGTATCAGTGAGGGCTAGCAGTGTAGATGATGTGTGGGCACTGGACCAAGTCTGTTTTCAGGTGAGAAAGACAAGCAAGGAATCCTATTTCAAGGTCTGCAGTGGTTTTCGTGAACCTGGCCTGCTGATGGGGTATGACGAATGGGCAGCTGATTGATAATGAGGACGCTGACTTGTTTGTATTGCCTGAATAAGAGTTAGAAAACAAGACCAAAAGAAGAATGAAGCAATGCCATGTCACAGGAAGAGGAAATGCTTTCACTGTGTCTCCTTGGTTCTCATTTATTGACACTCTCATCATGACATAGAGCCAAACTTCCTCACAGTCTAGACTGACTGCCTTACAAGGGAAAGAAGTAACTGCTAAGTCCAGGCTCACAGCCAGTGGCGTGCACACATCAGCTGGTACTAAAGCACCACCAACTCTGCCCTTTATCAACAAAAGTGCCCTTTTGAAAGTGCCCTTTTGAAAGTGCCCTTTTGAAAGTGCCCTTTTTTTGTTGTTTTTTTTATTTTTATTATTATCATTTTACTGAGGTCGGTTTGAAATGATCTTTTGAAAACCTGAGCCCTGAAATTAGCCACCACCTCGCACACACCCGACCTCTCTCTTCCTTTAACACCAGATGCGCTGCAGCAGCAGTTCAGTTCAGCGAGTGGAAGGAAGCGTCTTCAGCACAGCACGCACGGTCACAGATAGACTTCTTCTCCCGTGCCCCACCAGCCAGACATTTTACTTGTGCAGTAAAATGTCTCATACAGCACCAAACTACTAAGCATTTTTAGCAGATTGATCACCTGATAAACTAGTTGCCCAAATCAATGATAGATAACGTGAGGACGACCACATACAAATAATTAAGGTAGAGTTTGCAAATCTATGTATTAAGCTGAAAGTTTTCTGTTGTATAGGTTTTGTTAGGCAACATAAATTAACACATTCGTTTGTGAAAGAAGAAACGGGAAGTTCCCCATTACCTGTGAAAAATGCCCATCTGCATTCATGTAATGACAACACTGTGACGCTCGGTAACGGAGGAACGACGAACGTCAGCTGTGAAACGTTTAACATTTATTGATGACAAACAAACACGTGGAGCTCCGTGCGGAGTGTAAACAGCAATCACACAACTCACACAGGCAGGAAACTTTAGACAAAGATGAGCACAAGACACTGCGCGAGCGCACATTAAATAGGTGAACACACAGACCCACGTGACCTCGAGACAAGGCACAGGTGAGACTAACGAACACGCTCACAGACAACCCACACCCAGGGAATTACTTACATGGACATAACGGCACGCAGACAACGTAGCGGCACGCCCACAGGGAAGGGTCCGGAGCTGTTCCGTAACAGAACCCCCCGCCAGGGGCTCGCTACTCCTGGAGCGTCCCGCGCAGCTGGAAAGCCCCGACCCAACACCGACGGGCAGGTCCGGAGCCGCCGGGATCACGAGCCTCCGAGAGCCGTCACCCCCGACGGCAGGAACCACCGCGAACAGCTCTAGCACACCCTCCCTGGGAAGACAGGGGAGAAAACATTAAACACGGGCACAAGTACAAACATGCACACAGGGACGCTGAACACAAAAGGCACAAACGGGAACAGTGGGTTCGGGAGAAACATTGAGACTGACAAAAACACAGGTACACAGACATTCATCACCGGAGCCAGGCCTCCCGCCTTGGGCAAAGCCTGTAGCGGCGAGAAAGCTCCAGAGGCTGGAGACGCTGCAGAAGGCGGTTCTCCTCCCGCCTGGTCCGCCCACTCACCACTAGGTGCCGCACGGCTGGCGAACGCGCTGGGTGCAGCGTGACTAGTCGACCGCTTGGGGGCAGCACATCTGGCGGACACGCAAGGTGCAGCGCGACTTGTCGTCCGCTTGGGGGCAGCACATCTGGTGGACGCGCAAGGTGCAGCGCGACTTGTCGTCCGCTTGGGGGCAGCACATCTGGTGGACGCGCGACTTGTAGCCCACTTGGAGGTAGCGCGACCGGCGGGTCTCACGGCAACCGTCCTCCCAGGTCCGTGGCTCCCTCCTCCGGGAGTGCCATAGGGGCTTGCCGCCCTGTAAGCCTGCCGGCGCCCCTCCCCTCTCTCTGGGAACCCCCCGTAGGAAGCCCCTCCTTTGCCAGGCCAGCCTCCCCTGGATCCGGTATCAGGGGTGGTGTCCATCGCAGGCTCCTCCTCCTCGGCCACGCTCCAGTCCATGGACCGAGAGGGGTATCGCACCGAGAGTGCTCCATGGGCTCCTCCCCAAAGGAGTCCCCACTCTCTGACGCAGGCGGACTGTCCGGTCTGCTCCCTCCCCCCTTATACATGGTCGGGACCGAACTCACCGACGGAGGGCTTTCCCCCTCACTCTCCTTGCCCTGCTCCTCGTCTCCAGACTGGGCTGAGCACACCGACGGAGTGGGGCTGACCTCTCCCTCGTCTTCCCCATAACACTCAGTGGGGGCTGAGTATAACGATGGAGGGGGGCTGACCTCTCCTCCCTCCTCTCTGTAATACACCGTCGGCGCGGAGTAGATGGAAGGAGAGTAGCCGGCTCCACCTTCTGTCCTAGGCTACCACTTTCCATGCAGTGCCAGTGCTTTCTATATTGTTTCATGCCATGTTTGGACCAAGGTGTTATGCTGCCTCCCAGCTCTGCAGCCCCAAACTACATTTGCCATCATCCCCTGGCCCACAGGTGGAAAACACACCATCTGTGTCCACCTGAGCAGTAGCTGATAAATCACCTACCTAAGGACTAAATCAATCTAAGAGCCAAAAAAATCAGCTTCCATTTTGAAGTGTCACTCAACAAATCAAAGTTCTACTACTTGCATCGAACTTTGATCTACATGATTTTAATTCAGTAACTGGTATATTGTGTTCTTGTTTGGTCTGATATAAGTTTAACATTTTTACCATTATTCTCTTGTACCTTGTGCACCTCCAGAATGTCTCCAGATCAGAGTTATCCTTCCAGTCTACAGTGACATTTATGATTCAGTCTACTGAGTCAATCTTGATTTGTGATTTGTCTGAAATGACATTTTTACAAAGGTAGCACAAGATAAACAAATTATGGAAACAAACGAAACCCTTGCCTTTGCTAAATGACTAACCACATGAGGGCTGTCTTTTTTAAGCATTGCTCTGTAGTTGAGAGGACCCCAATATTATTTTAATGTTTCTACTAATCTGAGATGTGGTTTGAGTGTTGTAAGGACTTTACAGCTGTGATCACTGCAGGCAAGCGATGCACTCAATGAGACTGATATTGACATTGATGCAATGATCTTTAACCTATGGTCATGAGCAGTATGTACACAGATCAATCAAATTTTATTTATATAGCACATTTTACAGCAGTTGTTGTCACAAAGCAGCTTTACAAGTGTCCGAGTCCTAGCCCCCAGTGAGCAAGCCAAGGGCGACACTGGAAAGGAAAAACTCCCTAATGACAGGAGGAAGAAACCTTGAGAGGAACCAAGGGGGGGAACCCATCCTCCTTTGGCCAACACCGGTCACCATGACAACAATTTAAAAAGAGAAAAAAAAGGAAAAGATATGAGGGATTGTAACATATAGCGCGCTGCGGCGCATGGAGATGGACACAAACGCTGAGAAGAGCGAGATTTATTACAGGGCATTCCATCATCGAGGTCGTAGTCACAGGCAGGGGTCATAACAGGCGAGCCATCCAGATGAGACAGATACAAGGGCATGACGACACAGACTGATAACAAAACCAGGCAGGCAGAGGTGTCAAAAGTATTTCACATTCATTACTCAAGTAGAAGTATAGATACTAGGGTTTAAAAGTACTTCTGTAGAAGTATCAACTCAAGCTTTTTACTCAAGTAAAAGTGTTAAAGTACTGCTTTCAAAACTACTTAAAGTATAAAAGTAAAAGTAATTTAAGAAAAAAAAGCCATTACGGTAGGGTGACCATATTTTTGTTTGGGAAAACCAGGAGTTGTTGGTTCTCCGCCAGTTGAGTATGATGAGGCTCAACAGGCCCTTTTCACACTTCCGCATTTTTTCTTCCGGAAGCTCTCGTTGCAGGGTAAAGTTACTTCCGTTACACATTAAACAATGGCAGAGTCCAATAACAAGAGCTTTTGCAGTGCACCAGGGTGCTCGATCTCGAAGCAAAAACAGTCGTATCTCAGTTTCTACGGTTTTCCGGCTGACGACGAGCAGAAAAGAAAATGGGTTTGTGCAATTAGGAGGGATGAAGGGGAAAACTTTGTGATACGGAGCATCTTTGTGTGTAGCCAGCATTTCACTGCTGCAGACTACATAGCAGGAAGCTCGCGGCTAAAAGTTGGTGCTGTTCCCTGTTACTGTTCCCAGTACTGTTACTGTCCCCGGTACTGTTACTGTCCCCGGTACTGTTACTGTCCCCGGTACTGTTACTGTTCCCAGCCGGTTTCAGTGGAACAGTTGCTGTCCGCGTTTGAAAGATCAAGCTCTCGGCTGGGAGTACACGTACGTCCGCTAGCATCTAGCTGTTACCCGCTAGCATCTAGCCCCGGTCCGCTAGCTTCTAGCTCCGGTCCGCTAGCTTCTAGCTCCGGTCCGCTAGCTTCTAGCTCCGGTCCGCTAGCTTCTAGCCCCGATCCGATAGCTTCTAGCCCCGATCCGATAGCTTCTAGCCGTGATCCGATAGCTTCTAGCCGTGATCCGATAGCTTCTAGCCGTGATCCGATAGCTTCTAGCCGTGATCCGATAGCTTCTAGCCGTGATCCGCTAGCTTCTAGCCGTGATCCGCTAGCTTCTAGCCCCGGTTCGCTAGCTTCTAGCCCCGGTTCGATAGCTTCTAGCCCCGATCCGATAGCTTCTAGCCCCGATCCGATAGCTTCTAGCCCCGGTTCGCTAGCTTCTAGCCGTGATCCGATAGCTTCTAGCCCCGGTTCGCTAGCTTCTAGCCGTGATCCGATAGCTTCTAGCCCCGGTTCGCTAGCTTCTAGCCGTGATCCGATAGCTTCTAGCCCCGATCCGATAGCTTCTAGCCCCGATCCGATAGCTTCTAGCCCCGATCCGATAGCTTCTAGCCCCGATCCGATAGCTTCTAGCCCCGATCCGATAGCTTCTAGCCCCGATCCGATAGCATCTAGCTAGAAAAGAGCAAGCTCTCGGCTGGCAGTACACCACGAACATCTACTAGTCGAGAGTTTGCTCTTTCAAATGCGGACAGCAACTGTTCCACTGAAACCGGCTCTGAAACTAGCTGTGATCCGCTAGCATCCAGCTCTGCTCGGTAGCATCCAGCTCTGACCATCACTCTGCTGTCGACTATATTGGACACTGAATAAACAATAACACGTAATAACTTGGTGTGTGTCATGAACTTTATTGATACTGATGTAAACCAAACAATCAATAGCTGACGTCCCTTGGCTTGCTAAAGCTGGGCGTACACTGTACGATATTTTAAATCATGTGCTCAGCTCCAGCTCAAACTCCGACTAAATCGCAGGGAGAGTCGGCTCGTGGAGCTGCTTCAACAGTGTGATACTCTCACGAGGAGCGATTTGAATTTCAAACATGTTTGATATTCTTGCGACGCTGCGATTTCTGATCAGGAGTTGGTCGTGAGGCGTGAATCGCTCCTCGTTTACCTGTGTAAACTACACGATGCACGACACGCGATTGAGCCGAAACTCAGCCCGATCGCAAAAATAGTCGCACGAGTGAAAAATCGGCTGAAAATGGGCCAAAAATCGCACAGCTTAACCTAGCTAGATATTGTTAACTAAAGCTGTCAGTATAATATGTAATATTATAATATATAACATAATAATATAGACTGTTTTACCACTCCGTAGGATGACTAATGGAACCAGCTATACCTTAAATAATAGTTAGTTACCTAGCTAGTGCTAGCTGGTGTTAGCTTACCCTGGTATAAGTGAATAAATTATTCTACAAACAATTTGTAGCCTCTATTTAACTTGGAACCGTTCGTTGTTGAATGTTCTCCAACGATACTGGAAACGTATTTAAAATTCAGTCTTGGCAGCGACGACAGGGATGAAGTAAACACACGCTCCATGCTGAGGTGAATTGACAACAGCTATCTTCTGCGAGTACCGGAACTTGTTTTACCCGGCGGTGACGTATTTCCGTTTTGTTGTGAAAAGGGCCTACTGATGAGGCTCAGGGATTCCGTGTCATACAGCGCCGTGCTCAGGGTCCTAGTGCCTGTAGAATTAATGGCCTGATTAACGTAATTTAAAAACCAGGACATTTCCAGTTTTAAAAAATATCCCGGGACGCCCGGGACAGGACGTGAAATACGGACATGTCCCGGGAAATACGGACGTTTGGTCACCCTAATTAAGGACAAAAGCTTAGGTTGCACCACAGGATCTATAGTGCACTAGCCTACAGAGGTGTTTTTTACATCTGCACCTGATGCAATTTGACAGCAGATTCCGTGACTGTTTAACATTGACATATGAACGCGACACGCAAAAAGTTATGTCCATTCAATAACTGCCTTTCACCGTTTCATATTGTAGCAGCGAAACACCACGATAGAAGGCAGTTAATACTATAAACCCTTTATTAACTCGCACTTCAGACAGAACCACAGGGCGTTGCCGCAGTATCACCAGTTCATACAAGTGACATCAAGGAAGTATGAAACACTTAGTAATGACGCTTGTTTGTTAAACAATATTCTTTAGTTATCTGATAGTATGTTTAAGCGCAAAACACTAATGTGCGCGATATTGTTGGAATGTTCGTGGCGAATTTAAAAAGGTAGCGCGAGCTAACCAGTTAACGGACGCTCAACGGTTTTACGAGCTACAGCCGATGACGTCGCTCTACCACCGAGTACTCCTGTTCACCGTTTACTAAAGTAAGTAGCTTTACTAACTGGCTAACATTTGCTGTCAGTGGCCAACTTTCCCGAAGAACCAGTTTAGGAGCAGTTATTTTATGTTATATTAAAATGTTAATGTTGAAAAATGGGCACATATGTCCATTCAAAATGAATGTACTAGAAGGGTTGGTTGGTCATCCTGGCATCCTGGTGCTTAGTTGGGACGCTTCACTCAAATTCTCGTTTCTCTGCCACGGACATCTTTATACTAACCTACATACGCCTGCTACGTCCTCGCTGGAGTGATGGATCACGTACAAACCAATAGGGTGTCGGAATATTATATGTTTATACTTCTCATCCAACCACAAATCAAATTCACTCTATCTGGATGGCGCGATTAGGATAGGGGTTTTTAAACGATGACACGCCGGAATGAAAACAAGTCTAAATGAAATACCAGTAACGAGGCTATTTTTTAAATGTAAGGAGTAGAAAGTACAGATAATGGTGTAAAAATTTAGGGAGTAGAAGTAAAAAGTCAGCTGAAAAATAATTACTCCAGTAAAGTATAAATAACCAAAATTTCTACTTAAGTAAGGTAACGAAGTATTTGTACTTCGTTACTTGACACCTCTGCAGGCAGAGTAACACAGAACAGAGAATAAACAAACAGAGATTACCAGGAACTGAAGTAACAAGGCACATGAATCCACAACAGCCCCAGAGAACGAATAACGGACAAGGGGCTAGGAAAACACGGGGACTAAGTACACGGAACTTAACAAGACACAGCTGATCACACTGACAACACGGGCGTGGCAGACAGACGGAAACCAGGGCAACAGACAAGCAGGGCGGGACCAATGGGCAAGGAACAACACAGACACTGGGACAGGGAGACCGGAGTGACAGCTAGGAGAGGGGGGCGTAGCCCTACGTGACAGGGATAAATAAAGTCCATCTCGGTGAGTATTTATAAACATGAGTCTTTTATGTAATTCCTGTTCAGTCCTAAACGTCTAGATGGTTGGTAGATATAAGCCATGTGAACACAGAAGGAGTTGGTCTAAGGTTTGTTTCTGCAGCGGAACAGAGGCTATGCTGCATAGACAATACAGCGCATTCCCAAATCATTACCACATTTCAGAAACTTGCCCAGTTTAGTTATATGGAAAAATTTATACATAATCTACAGAAGAGTATGTGAAATGCAATTTACATGATCTCATTCTTATAAACAGGAAAAGTATCCACAGTGTGGTTTGTTGTGGGATGGAGAGGGGTGTGTGTGTGCCTGTGTATGTGTGTGTGTGTGTGTGTGTGTGTGTGTGTGTGTGTGGTGGGGGGGCTTGGTAGTGGGGGTGTGTAATCAAGATGGGGATTCAGACATTAGGTGTGGAGTGATATGTCCCCACTGTACAACATTATACAAATGCAAAAGTATCATGGAATATTAATTGTGATCAATTGTGATCATCAGTTTTGTTGTTTGATTAAAATGTAGTAGTCTCAGAGTGGACACGGGTCAAGGTAAGGTAACATTGTGTTGAGTTCAAAGGGGTTGGTAATCCCCACATTTCAAGAGACGCTTTTAAGGCTGGGTCAGACAAGACTGGGCACAGGACTGCCTAGTTGAAGATCTTTATTTAGACTTTGAGCAGAAACAGAGCTTCCTGACATGATGACAAAACAAAATGCGAAAAAAAAAACCCTGAGCCAAGCAGGATCTCAAAAGGAGAACCTTACAACATGAGAACAGAGCAAACACTCAAAGGAAACCTAATAGCTAAATAGAAAATATGAAAACAAGATCAGACAGACTAGCAAAACCACACAAGAACTCACACAGACCTGACAGACCAAGGGCAGATAAAACAAGGGGGTTAGACAAACAGCAGAATCAAAACAAAGCTACATGTGGCAGGTTATTAAGGGAACTGTGAGGGTGAGGCCTGTAGAGGGGAACCCCAACAACACAGACCAGACCTACATAAACCAAACCACCAGCACAGACCTACATAAACCATAACACCAGTATACACCTACATAAACCATAACACCAGTATACACCTACATAAACCAAACACCAACATAGGTGTACACTACACTACTTAAACCAAAACACCAAACCACCTTATAAACCAAAACAACAATAAAGGCCAATACATGATGCACATATACAAATAATCCAACCCTGTTGGATTATACTTATTTATTCTTAATAATTGTCTGTGTGTTTTTTGTGATTCATGAAAAGCATGTTTTTTGCTGAACAAATGAGCAGATAGCATGTTTCTAAAATGGAACAGGTAATGGGAGAGAGAATGTACTCCTATTGAAACACATACACTTTATATTTATACAACATGTTGTTGATTGACAGGAATCCAGAACTGCTTTAAAAATGTAAACACTTATGATCTAGAAATTCCATTTGAGATCTCACTGCTCATTTCATTAGGGTGTCTCATGAATATGATGGCTGTGTCCATGGATGATGACACTGACCCAGAAGAGATGTGTGAATGTTGTTCAGTTCACACTGCTGTAGATCACTGAGGCATCCTCAGGCGAAGGAGCTGCAGACCTGTAATCAAAGACCAAATTGGAACCATCTGAGATAATCTGAAAAACATTCTGAATGCTTTCATGCAAATCTACATTACATTAGAGTGAGCAAATAAAACTAAAAAAATAAAAATAAAAGTCTGATTGTTGTGTTCTATTTTACCTCCTGGCTGGACCATTGCAGGAAAATGTGACACTAGCATACTGAATGTCATCTCTCAAGGTCTTCTCTGTACATTGATAATGCTTGTGTTGGACACTAGCATACTCATCCTCCTCATCTGGCTCAGAAACAGCAACATTCACTGCAGAACTTTCAGGTGTCCAGGGATTGGTGGGTTGCAGAGGTACAACACTGGCATACTGACCATCCTGATTGGTCATGTCCAGGTTGGAGGCTGGGTCACTTGTAGGTCCTGCTGTTATGTTACTATAGATATTTTCAGGTTGCTATAGATATAGATAGGATGGGTAAATTATACCTTACAGTGGCAAGGAATGACAGAGACAACAGTTTTTTTAAGATAAATGTATGTTTTCCTATGTACTTGTAGACGTTCTCAAAGAAAATGCAACAGAACACATTATGCATGGTGGATGTGTATTGATCTTAGCTTTTTACCAGCTAGAAACCAAATTAGTCATTCATTGTCACAGTCTCTGTCGCCTGTAGCTGCTGTGAATGTGCTAGCACTGCGTCACTACATCACTGTTTTCTCCTGGCCTGTCTCTCTCTAATCTAGTCAGGCATGTTTTCCCTTCTGCTGGACATCCATAGACTTGCACTATGCTGCCTTGTGTTTTGTGTTCTGTTCTTTTCTGCACTCCTGGCTTTTACCTGTTATAATGTCTCCAAATACATGTTGTTTATCTCCCCATTTTCACAGTTGTGCTTCATTACATATATACATATATTTCTTGAGTTCACAAACAAAATGAAAAATAGATAGGAAATGCTGTGTTATCAGAGTGGACTTACCCGTTTTAAAACGGAATCTTCAGCAAAAGCAGCACTACGTTTTCTCCTGTTATGAACATAATAATAATAATAATAATAATAATAATAATAGACATGTATTAAATTAATGATATTAATGTGACGCTGGCGTGCGGGAGGAATGAGGAGACACGACGAGCGTCTTGCGATGAACATATAACGTTTAATCCACATAAACACACAAAGCTCAGCACATACGGTGCAAGCACGCTGACGCGGGTGCTGACACGGGCATGAACTTTAGACAAAGACGAGCACAAGACACTGCGCGAACGCACATTAAATAGGTGAATTACACAGACCCACGTGACCTCGAGACAAGGCACAGGTGATACCACGAACACGCTCACAGACGACCCACGCCCACGGACGTACAGACATGTACATAACGACACACAGACAACGTAGCGGCCCGCCCACAGGGAGGGGTCCGGAGCTGTCACCATGACAGAACCCTCCGCCAGGGGCTCGCTACTCCCGGAGCATCCCGCGCAGCTGGAAAGCCCCGAACCAACACCAACGGGCAGGTCCGGAGCCGCCGGGATCATGAGCCTCCGAGAGCCGTCACCCCCGGCGGCGGGAACCGCCGCGAACAGCTCTAGCACACCCTCCCTGGGAAGACAGGGGAGAATACATTAAACAAGGGCACAAGCACGCACACAGGAACATGGAACACAAGAGGAACAAACGGGAAAAGGAAATTAGGGAGACACAGGGGAATAGACAAACTCGGGACTCCCGCTGGCCTTGCTCCTGGTAGCCTCCCTCGGGGAGCTCCGGTCCTCCCTCTGGACGCGACTGGAGTCCTGGCTTTGTGCCGCACGCCAACTGGTGTCCGCGGTGGCTCCAAGGGCGCATGACGCACCCACCTTGGGCCGCTGGCCACGCCAGGAACTCTCTGCGTTCCTGGGGATGCCCTCATCTCGCCCCCCGACATCTCCATCTCTTCCTCGCTCTCGGAGACGCTCCGACCCAGCGACATGGATTCCTCCGGGTCGGGCAGTGGGAACAGTCCATGCCGCTCACTGCTGAGGGGGACCGGGGAACCTCCTTGAGGTGCACGGTGCTCCCTGAACGTCCCGAGGCGCTGTCCACCCCCTCGCTCTCGACCTCGCTCATAAAGGGCGATGAACAAACGGATGGAGGGCGGCTGGCTTCCTCTCCCTCCCCGTAGTAAACAGTAGGAGCCGAGTAAATGGACGGGGGAGGACTGACGTCTTCCTCCGCATCGTGTCGCCCTGTGGAGAACTTGTGGCTGGAGGGAAGAGCTGGTATCCTCGTTTTCTCCCTCCGCCTCACCGTAGTCTACGGTGGACTCGGAATACTCCGACGGGGGGTAGGTCTCGTCCTCCTCCTTGCTTGGAGAGTCCGTTTCCCCGAACTCATCCTCGGGAGGGGTGAGGGCAAAGGCGCCTGCACCCACCAGAAACGGCTCACCGGTCTCCTCCTCCTCGGGGAAGACCGGGAGCGTTGCGCTGTCCTCCTCCCTTGTGCTGCTGCCCACAGCCATGGGTGGCAGCTCCAGGGACGCGTGGGGGTGTCTCTCCTCCCATACGCGTACCGCGGTTTGGCGGAAGTGTTCCGCCATCTCCGCGTCGTCCGTCTCCTGAGCCGCGCAGAGCATGTATGCACAGAATGGATCCTGCTTCATGGTCTGCTCAGTGACGGGGACCTCCTGGCGCCGGACTGGGGAAGAGCCGTGGTGACGCCGGCTCTTTCTTTTCCCCTTCGGTGCCCGGGTGGCGTATCCTGGCATACGCTCTCTGTAAACGGCTCGTCTTTCTGTGACGCTGGCGTGCGGGAGGAATGAGGAGACACGACGAGTGTCTTGCGATGAACATATAACGTTTAATCCACATAAACACACAAAGCTCAGCACATACGGTGCAAGCACGCTGACGCGGGTGCTTACACGGGCATGAACTTTAGACAAAGACGAGCACAAGACACTGCGCGAACGCACATTAAATAGGTGAATTACACAGACCCACGTGACCTCGAGACAAGGCACAGGTGATACCACGAACACGCTCACAGACGACCCACGCCCACGGACGTACAAACATGGACATAACGACACGCAGACAACGTAGCGGCCCGCCCACAGGGAGGGGTCCGGAGCTGTCACCGTGACAATTAAGAATATGAAAAACACACATCTTTACCTTGTCCAGAAAACTCCACTGAGAAGGATTGTAGCCACAATCAGACAGACTCCAAGAATTACATAAAAAATCATGGAGAATCTTGCTAAGAGACAGAAAGATTAATGTTATTATTATTATTATTATTATTATCATCATCATCAATAGTATTAAAAGTATTTAAATTTAACATTGACTTGTGAGATCTAAAACTAACACCTAATTCCATGTAGTGTGATCACATTTCTCACCTTTTAAAGTGACTGGCACTACAGCTGATCTCTGTATCCCATACTTATTCTGAACAACACAGTAGTACAATCCACTGTCATAGATGATGTAACTCTGTCCAGATCCTACAGGTGAGGTTCCTCCTTCTCTAAACCAGGTGTAGTTCTGCACAGGTGGGTTGGCATCACTGTTGCATGTCAGAGTCACTAAACTGGCCTCCACTATTTCACCAGAGGGACTGATGGATACTGACACATTCTTTGGAGGATCTAAAAATTAGGAACCAATGACAGGACTTAATCTGAGAATGTGATGCCTTAATAATAACCATTAAAAAACACAGAATTGATAATTGCACCAATTAAACATTAACTTACACAGAACATTCAGAGGCACAGTTAAGTATTTTGTTCCATATTTGTTAAAATATTTGCACTTGTATTCTTTACTGTCCTCAGAGCTGATATTGGCAATAGTGTAGATGCCTCCAGAAAAGGAAGTGTGGCCCTTAAACCAGGTATATTTAGCTGGTGGGTTGGCATCACTGCTGCAGGTCAGAGTTATTGAACTGCCCTCCACTATTTCACCAGAGGGACTGATGGACACTGACACATTCTTTGGAGGATCTAGGAGAAATATAACCAGTAGCAGATTTTTTATTTTACTTCTTTGTCAAAGAGAAAACACCCAATAATCTGAAATCTATATATTAAACAAATAATAAGATTTTTCAAATTCTCAGTTCAGGCATGAATGTTGGGCAAAAGATACATGAAATAAATTAGTTTACATGATTTTAATGGACATATATTTATATCAATACTTTTCTGTCACGTCCAGCTCTGCCCTCCTCCCTTGTCCCACCTAGTTTCCCCGTTTCCTTGGTTTCCCTTTTGTCTGCCACGCCCCCATCCTCAGCATTTCCACCTGTGTCTCGTTTACTTCCCTGGGTTTTGTGTCTTTAGTTTCCCCTGCCCGTTCTACCCTCGTTGGTCATTGTACGTGAGTCCTCCCTTGCTTTCCTGCTCCTCTGTGCTTCCCTGTTTTTCTATATGCCTGTTCGTGTTCTTTGTTCAGTATCCAGTCGCTATTGTTAGTTTATGTTTCCTCCCCTTTGCCTTCTGCTCGGCTCCATGTTATCTACTCTGTAGATTATGTTTTCTCCCCATTGGCCTTCCCCCTTGCTCCGCGTAGTCTACTTGTTTATGATTTGTACTGTTATTCGTCTCTTTATTGCTCAGGTTTATATTTATTTGTGTTCTACTGTAATCTAGTTTAGTTATTTCGTCCTTCGGCCTGTGTTGGTATTTGTGCCCCGTTCTCCCCTTCGTCGTTGCTCCCCTTGGTGTTTTGCTTCTCCCCTTTACGTTCATGCAGTGTGCGTTGTGGTAATGTGTGTTGACATTTCTTAGTTGTCTCGTAGTCCCGTTCATTAGTATTAGCCCTTTGTTGTATAGTATAGTTTCTATCTGTATACTGTGTTTCTGTCTAGTGTTTTGTCGCTCTCCTTTGAATAAATATTAATTTACTTGCAATTGTATCACCCCTGCTTCTGGTAAATGTTAGAAGTTATTCTTGAGATTAGTTATGCTAAAATAGTATTAATAATAAAATTGTTTTATGAAAATGGAAGAAAACATCTGTACTTACATCTGACATCGAGAGTAACAGCAGACGACTGATGGCTTTGTCCCAGTACACCACAGCTGTAACTGTTTACATCATTCTTACTGATTGTCTTCAGGAGGAGGTGTTTGTTGGAGGCTAAACTGGTGGTTGTGCTTAAACTGACCCCATTTTTGTACCATGTATATTTTGGCTGAGACAAACTGCAGGTGGTGTTACATGTGAGAGTGACATCCTCTCCCTCCAGCACTGTCTCAGGAGTCTCTACCTGGAGGTCTGAGAACAAGAACAAACGTATTGCTCATACAGCATCTATTGAGTTAAGATGTCCACAGTGTTTTGAGCATCAATGCATAGACATAGTCTAATAATCAACCTTTAAAAAGATGTTAGGAACACATGCAGTAGCATTTAATCACCATAGTGTTTGTGTGTGTGTGTGTGTGTGTGTGTATGTGTGTGTGTGTGTGTGTGTTACTATTAATAAAAAGTCAAATTCCATGAATTTTGTCATTTAAAATGTTTCTCCAAGTGTGGTTTTGAGGGTTAACAGAATTACATCTCTACTGTAGAATGTATATGTAGATATATGTGTAATAATAATTATATATCTGCTGTAGAACATGTGGGTATGTGTGTAGAATAATGATTATATCCTGTATCGAACTGAATGAGCAGAGAATTATTACTGATGTAAATCACCTGTGATAAAAAGCTGAATTCCAGGTATACCTTGAAACTTTCCATGATCAGTAGTTGTTAAAAACCTGAAGTAGTATTGCCTTGTGTCGTTTTCTGTCACATTTCTCAGTCTGAGGGTGCAGTTGGACTGTGTATCTCCAAGGAACTGAATCCTGTCTCTGTACTCAGGGTCTAAAGACAGGTCTGGAGGCTCTACATTACTTATAACCTGCTTTGTACTCCAGAATGTTTTTCTAATGACATAATCATCTGGGTACTGGTAAGTACAGCCCATGGCCACTGTAGATCCCTTTAGGACACACTTAGATTCATAGCTGTAAATCACAGCCCACCCATACTGGGTAACAACCTCTGCAACACAAAATCCAGAAAAGCATCAGTTCTTGTGGAACTCATTTACATCTAAAAGCACAAAGGGAGAAGCTCCACAAGCCTTGCCCTATGTTGGGGGAGTGGCTGTAGTAGGGTGGGGGAGGGGACTGTAGTAGGATACAGTATAGGACTGTAGGAGAACAAAAGCTATAGCATGCACAAAATTGGTAACTCTAAACATATATGACTTCACATATACAGTAGTTCACATTAAATTGTCAATCTTTTTCTTTGTTCAAAAATGTCTGACACAAAAGTTAGAATATTGTGTCATACTCACCAGATATTGAAAGAAGGAAAACAACAAGAGTGGGTGGAGTTTTATGGACTGACATCACACACACAGCTGTATTCACAAGGATGAAAATGCTGATTGTTTACTTGATTTTCTTTTTCTTCCTAATTTACACTTTCATCTACAACTCTGCATGCCTTTAAATTTTGTTTGTTTGTAAAAGCATTCAAGACCTTCTGAAAATGTGACAAAAACAAAAGCTTAATATAAGACCTGTAAATAAAACTGGACATTGTCAGCATGTGCTGTATTATTACATATGTACTTATATTTTAGTCCTGGGGTCATCTCTTTTCTTATATTCTTTGATGGTCAAATGCATATAATTTTTAAAATCAGCCACTTACACTACTTGTTGGTTGTACAGACTGTACAGAGGTTTAGCCTCTGATGATGGTTCCAGCTCTTTGTCATTCTTGGGTTTCTGCTGTCTTAAGTACTAACTTAGCACTTCATGCCTTAGGGAAATCTTTCTGATGTAGGCTACTACTGGAGTGCTGGTCTTAGAAAGTTGAATTTGGGAAGAAACCATGCACTATGAGGAATTTGATCACATTTTGCAGGTATTTAGCTATAGCTGCATTCATTGTGGCCTATTCATGATTCCCATTTGCCTGTGGGATTTTATTGTATACTTGTACCTGCACTGAATGTTACATGTTATGTTACCTTCTGAAAGTACGATCCCCTCACTTCTAAGTACCTCATAACATTATGTCACAATTTCCCCTCCATTGTCTCTATTCATTCACCTGTTTGTTTTTCACTTCCTGGTTTTCTGTTCCATGCATCTCCCTTTTTTGGTTTCTGAGTCCACACCTCACAATTACTCTGCCTTATACTGTTGTTTTGACCTGTTCATAGTTTATCCCACATTTCTCCAATGTTTTCAGTCCCATGTTGCTAGTCATTATCTCCAAGCCCTGGGGGTTATTCCCGAAAGTGGGTAACTCAACGTATGTTAACTAACCCAGAGTTTTCTGTTCCAGAAAGCGGGTTAAAACAAACTCAGTGTCAGTTGAACAATCCATTACTTACTTTAGTAACATTATTAAGCGTCACATTTCAAATATTACACATCGCGGATCAGCCCTCAATTCTCTCTAGATACATCCAGATTTTATACATCGTTCTTGTTTTTTATAGGGGAGAGGCACGGAAAGGCATCACTAAAAAGGAGAGCTCTTATATGATTTAGGAAGCCTGAATGTGGATCTTGTGTTTAAAAAATGTCTTTTATAGAATTATTTGTTCAATTACTTGGTTCAATGCAGACAGATTTCTTAAAATTTATAATTGAAAGTTTGAAAGTAGGATTGAAAGTTACTGGATCGAGGCAGACAGTTCCCGGAACACACCCTTAAAAATGAAAGAGTTCCCGGATCCTTTTCCGGCAGGATCCGGCTCAAATTAAGCCCTGCATGGGTGACAACAGAGATGGTGGTGTTGTCAGAGACTCCATCTGCAATCACTGCTTTTCACATTAAATCATGCACCACCACCATCCACCCTGTAACATTTTAATATACATTACAGTCAAATGCACTTTGTTTTGTTATTTCATTTTTCCTGTAAATGTCACGTTACGTCCCCGACCCCTCCTTTTTGGGGGTGTGTTTACGTCATCTGCGTCTACTCGTCTGCATCTGTGGATCTCCGTGGGTGCGGATGCGTCTTGTGATAATCCGTCTCACCTGTGGCTCGTCTCGTCATCACGTGGGGTTTATGTGGTTTGTCTATTTAATGTGCGTTCGCGCAGTGTCCTGTGCTCGTCCTTGTTTGAGTCACACGTGTTAGTTTGTCAATGTGTTTTATGTGCGCTGTCTGCGCCCTTGTTAGTTGTGAATAAACGTGACGTTGGAAAAGTCAAAGGATTCCTGTCTCGTCCGTCGCCTCGCACCCAGCGTCACAGTAAATAAATATATTTAGGATTATATTTTAAGAATAAGATGTAGTTATGTACAGCCTTACCACTCTTATACTGAATTTTTATCTGATGCCATGTGCATTTCACACCACTCGGATTAGACCTGGAATTAGTAAGTGTTCAATTAAAAATAATAAAAAAAAACTCAATACTGTCACGGTGAGGCGGCCCCCTACCGGTCGCCTCCGTCCACAGCGGCTGTTGTTGTTGAGGGTCGTTTGTTTGCCTATATATGTCTTGTCTTTGTACCAGTTGACCGCTGGTCATTATATCCTTAATTTGTATCTATTGCACGGGTTTTGGTTTGCACACTTTCTATTAAACCATCCTTTTTCCCTGAGACTTGGCGTGATCGCTTCATTTTTAGTTCGCACACCCTGCCCGTCACAAATACAGTATTATAAATGTGGAGAATATAATCATATAATTGCACCCTTCTGCTAAATATAAAAATATCCTTTTCACTCACGCATTAACTCTGTTGGCATTTTTTTGACATGCTGACTGCCTTTCTCTAGCAGCTACCGCAGTATTACATTTACGTTTAATAATATCTAAATATTCTGCAGTCATTAATACTTCAAGCTACAGTGGTGTGAAATACGATACTCTGCGGATTTTCACATTTAAGTCCATGATAAATCTTATTTATCGGTGTTCCATTATGAATGCCTTTTATAGTTAACGTGTGAACGCACTTCTGTCTGGGTCAACCTACACAGAGCTGAGCGACCCTGATTACTTTAACTCCGATCAGCCGTTTTGGAACAGAAAACTCTGAGTAAGTCAGATCGAGGTAAGACAACTCAGAGTTCAGGGTTAAGTTTAGAGTTTGTTAAACCCACTTTCTGGAATACCCCCCAGGGCTCAGGGGAGACGTCCACATCCCAACATCCACAACACCACTCCCTCAGTCATAGTCGAGCATAACCAACGAGAGCCCATCCACAAGTGCTGCCCAAAGTTTCCACCGAGTCCTACGTTTGTTATCTTGTGTTACAAGTTGTTCATGCAGCGCTTCTGCGCCTTTATTTTGATAGGTGTTTTTGTCAGTGTGAGTGCAATGGACATTAAAGATACGACAATGCCTATTGTTCCTCCTGCTGCTTCTGCCACATCACACAATACCTTCAACAGGATGCAGAAAAATGGCACAAGGTGTACCTAATGGCACAAGATTTGAAATACTTCAGGATTAATGGTGTCCTAAGTGCAGGAAAAATACAGGCAAATACTTATTCATCATGCAGTACAATCAGAGAGGTGTTTGACTGGCTCTAAATTTATTCTGTAACAGGACAATGACCCCCATCAAACACCCAATGTCATTAAGGACCATCTGTGATGATATGGCCCTCATCGAGCCCTGTTCTCATCAGGTTTGTCTGGTATTACATGTAGAGAAGGATTTCAACATGTAAAGAAGCAAGCCAATAGCCACTGAAGATCTGCCACATCAAATAGTAACTTGACTGACTTGATTTCATTTTTGTTTTTGAGAGAGAAACGGCCCCAGGCTAAATTCTGAATGAAAGTTGATTCAGCTCTATCTATGATGGCTACCATATCTAACATCTATCCAAACACTGAAACACCTTATGTGTTTCACAAATAAGGAACCATGTTCTGAACTGCATTTAAACCTTCAAACAATTTTGATTTGTAATGGTTTCATATTTAGACTTTACTAGAGAATCCATGAACAACTCCCTTTGTAGACGTGTATATAAAGTGGATGAAGCATTAAAGCAGTTCTTACCTCTCACCAAGTGAATCCACAATGTATGAACAGTAAATTATACAAGAAGCAGCAGCTTTAAGGCTTAAAACTGCAACAGTGTGTCACAGATTTTAATCTTTCATGGTGGTTCCTCTTTTTCCTGCATCTGTCCTTCTTTCACAATACTAGTTTCTCCCACTACCAGAGAAAACTATTCAAGGGTAGTTGTGCAGTGGACTGACCCTAAAGTTAAATATATGAATATGTAGATTAATGAAAAATAAATAAATTAATTATAATTGAAATATATAATCAAAGTGATAAATTAAAACAACTGAAAAGTTCCATGCCTCTAAGAGAGAGTGTATGAAAGAGAGAGAGAAATTGAGAGGGAGTGTGAAAGAGTGATGGAACAGACATAAATGCAGGTAGGAAATGGTGAAGGCAGAGACACTGAGGAGAGAGAAGAAGACCAAGCATGAGGGAGGCATGATTTAAAAAGAGGTAGACGTCAGAGGAACAAGCAGTCGCCCAGACGAGAGTGAACTATAGTACATCCCCACACACCACATTGTGAAACTGTGCTGTTGTCATGGTTTCCCAACTCCTGTGCATTGCAATTCCGAAGTCTGCTTCTGGTTTGGTTTAGTTTTCCTGGTTGCTTCATTTTTCATGCCCTCTTTGTTTAATATCTGGTTCTCCACCCCATGTTACCTCATTGGAAATGTCTGCACCTGTGTGTTGTTTAAGCATTGTTAGTTAGTGTATGAAAATCCTGTGTTTCATCATCCTGGATGTCAGTGTTTATGTGAGTATGTGTCCGCAGATTACCATAATTAAGATGTTAAAAGTAGCTTCCATAAGCTAAGGTTCATAAAAAAAAATTATCAGCAGAGGCAGGCAGCATTTCTGGACAGCAGATGCCACAGTCAAGTAGCACTGGCCACACTAAGTGCCACAATTATATGGAACCTGCCACAAGGTGCCATTTCTAAGTGGCACAGAGGCCACTTCATGCTGCTTACATGCCAAACAGGGACTGCAACCTTACAGAAAACTTGGCAGAAAGACATGCCTCCCAATGACCTCTGAGATGTTTTGCGATTGACCAGATGCAGATTGATTAGCACTCAGTTTTGGCGCATTTCCACTAGGTCCTGCTTGGCGCGGTACGGTTCGATACGGGTCGATTCGCAACGGAACGGTACGGTCGCGTTGTATTTCCATTACAATGGTGAACCACCCCAATGTGGGTGGAGTCGCTGTTGGCGCGCGGGTTGTAGTGTCGTGACATCATTTGTATGCGACCACAACACCAGTCGATGCCCCATAACACATAGCATTATTGTATCTTATTTATATTTATCTTCATTATTGTATGTGGTTGCTCTAATTATTGATAATTTGGTATTACTCAAACAGGCTGAACACACCCTGCATAAAAAGCATCAGTCATACAATCAAATGAAATCAAACTTTATTATGAAATATAGATATTTAAAGTACAACATATGTAAATAATATAGTTATAGTTTTAAAAAGTGCAAAAAGCAAATTACCTAAAAATAACGTATAGCTTTATATGAAATAAATATTTATAGTACTACAAGCAACATTTTGTGTGCTTTTACTGGCGTCTGTCTCGCATGGTGTTCACAAGTTCGCCAAGCACCCCGAGGAAAGCCCGGTTGAAGGAAACATTTCCCGCCAACTCCGCTCGCCTCGTCAGTGGAAGGGGAATCTTGAACGTAAAAAATAACAAATATTAAACACAAGCATTCCCGTGAAAGCAACAACGATATAGTGTAACTGCACAAGATGTGTAGCACGTCATTGCTGCTCGTGCTTTGTTTATGGCTACAGCTAACTAGCAACTAGCAAGGCTAAGAGCTAGCTATTGTACAGTAGTGACTGTGGTGGTAACATTAACTACAAACACAGCTCTAAATTCCTGCGTTTACAATAGATGCGTTCATATTACGTTCATATTACATCTTTTACGAGCCTAGTAGTAAAACTGAAATCACAATACACTCACCATTCTCCGTGGCCTCCAGCACCGACATCGTCGTGTCCAGCACGTTTTCTCTTCCGTTACTGGCTGGCCGGTGACCGTACATGACATCCATTTGCTGGAACCATTTCCAGTCTTTGCAGTTTGCTCCGCTGCGTCCGTTATGGTCCTTCAACGCCCGGTAATCGCTTTAAGCTTTTTTAGCTTGGACCGACCGGCACTGCTGAATGGACCGCTGGTAGCCATGAGTGGCCATTAGCGCGGAAACCTCGCTAAAAACCTTTACATTTCTAGTGGCCCCGTCCAGTTCGCCCTGGATTTTTTGATCGCTGATTATTAACAGAAAGGTTTGTACCTCGGCGTTTGACCAGGGAACAGACTTCGCTCCTTGGGTTTTAAAAATGGCTGAGGAGTCCATAACATAGCGGAGGAGTCGCTCTCCTGACGCAACCTGTGACGACACTCCCTGGCCAATCAGTGTCATGCTGTTCCTCCACGTCACAGAACTGTACCGCTTCGGAACGGTTAGAACCTCGAGCGAGTCGGTACGAAAAAAGTACCCGAAGGGGCCGGCTCACAGGGAAGTGGTACTAATGGAAACACTCACAAACCGTCGCGAATCGAACCGTACCGCGCCAAGCAGGCCCTAGTGGAAATGCGCCATTTGTTTGCTCTTCCTAAGTACCCCAGATGCTTTCCCGACCGGAATTTCAACCTGAACCTGAATTTCAACCAGAACCTGAATTTTGAACTTTAATTTTTGGATACCTAACTAAATTTCACAGCTTTTTTTTCAAGAAATAATGGTTTCAGGTTCACTTGCTGCCTGTCTGACAGCTGACTGGAGTTCTGCAACACCCAACAGAGTCACATTCATCTATTTCTCTTCTGCTCTAATTCCTTCTCTCATGTAATTTATGTACTAATTACAATCATCAAACCTTTGCATTTTTGTGAAATATTTTCCAGGGAAAAACACACCTGGAGTCATAGTTGAATAAGGTAATAACTCCTCAGTGGCTGACATGTGGAACTAAGAGAAAACATCACATTCCCCTTGACATTATGATGTCATTTAAGGCAATTCAAACATGAGCTGAAGACTCATTCTGCTCTATAGCTGTATGTAGCCTATTCTCTATGACAGGGATGGGCAACTGGCGGCCCGGGGGCCGCACACGGCCCTCGTCGTCACTCAGTGTGGCCCGCAAATAGATAATATAATTTAATAATTAAAAGAAGAAAAAAAAACCTGATAGAGCAAGACTTTTTTGTTCTTGTCACGTAGGGCTACGCCCCCCTCTCCTAGCTGTCACTCCGGTGTCCCTGTTCCTCGTGTCGGTGTTGTTCCTTGCCCGGTTATCCCGCCCTGCGTGTCTGTTGCCCTGGTTTCTCTCTGTCTGCCACACCCATGTCCTGTGGTAGTTGTGTCTAGTTTATGTCACCTATGTCACCTGTGTTCAGTTGTGTCTAGTTTAGTCCTGTGTACTTGTATCCCTGTGTTTTACCCGTTGTTGGTTATTTGTGGTTTGTTCGGTTTTGTGGATTATCTCTGTCATCGCTGTTCTGGTATTTTCCGTCTCCATTGTGTTTCTCCGTTGTGAATGTGTTTCTCCTCTTACGACTCCTGCCTGTCCTGTTGACCACTTGGATGGCTCTCCCATTTTGACCCGTGCCTCTACAAACGACTTCGCCTATGGAATTCCCCTTATTAAATCTCGCTCTTCTCAGCGTTTGTGTCCGCCTCCTCGCTCCGCAGCGCGCTACGCATTACAGTTCTTTGAAATGAAGGAGTTCAAATTCCTTTTTGCACTTTTTTATTAAGCAAATGTTTTGTCTTTGTTGCTTATTAAGGACATGTTATTGCATTTATTCATTCATTCATCATTCATTTATATGCTGAAAATAGATGTATGTTGGTGCAATAAACATACAGATCTGAATTCATTTAAAATGTGTTCTTATTCAGAATAATTTGTAGTCTTTCATATCCAATTATTTGAAGTGCGTGGTCATGTGGCCCTCCAATAATAGTGCTGAAAAAATTTTGGCCCTCTTTATCATGGAAGTTGCCCATCCCTGCTCCCTGCCTATCCCTGCCCTGTGAACATAATCCCCTCAAGCCAGATAAAACATCGGTAAAACTGTGCAGTAAAAGCTTAGCGACATGTCTGGCCACATTCGCTACCCCCGGGAAGTTCTCCCGAAAGATCCTCTGCTTGGCATTTAAACGAGTAGCCCCGCCCCCAACCTTGTTAGACTCTACCACCTACATTGGAGCGGGACTACATACATCGCCGTTGAAACACGTACAACATACACAAACATAACTGTATGCTATTGTTTGCTATACATCACATTCAGCATGATTATAACTTGTCCTCCTCCTACAGGTTCAATAGGACCTGCCTCCCCCCTTTCTGATGACGACCGTGGGCTTTACCGGCCCTGGAACACAGCCCTCCTCCCCTGAGGACAAAGGACCTCTAGTGAGTTATTCCTCTTACATATATATATATATATATACATACTCATACGCACAGTCCAGGCGATGGGTCAGGTCTCTGACCCCATCACACATACCCCCCCCCCCCCCTTCAGATAGTTTTTTTCGGTAGAGGGACCTGAGAGGAAGTCCACAGACACATTTTGAGATCCCTTCCATTACGCACCTGGAACTTAAAGGATGGTAGTGACAAATACCACCGGGTAATCCGCGCATTGGAGTGTCCTCTGCATCCACTGCAGCGCACGAGCCCGTCGGTCTGAGTATGGTATGGGGTGGTCGTTATACCCTTAATGCCTAACAACACGAAAACGTCTCTGAGCAATTTAGATGTAAAGTTTGTTCCCTGGTCTGTTAAGACCTCTATTGGGATGCCCACCCTAGAAATTAACTGGATCAAAGCATTCACTATTTGGCGCGTTTTAACTTTCCTGGATACACTCAGGATACCGTGTTGCATAATCACAAACCACCAAAATGTAATGTGACCCCCCCCCCCCCCGACTTTTCGGAAGGGGCCTGACCACGTCCATGGCTATGCATGCAAATAGTTCCTCTATGATGGGCATGTTAATCATAGGAACCCTATCCACTCTCTGTTGAAGCGCTGATGACTGACACTCAGAACATGTTCTACACCACTCTGCCACATCCAAATGTACCCTAGGCCAAAAAAATGGCTTGCAATCATAGACAGTGTTTTAGCCTGTCCTAAGTGGTCTGCCCATGGCTCAGAATGTGCCATTTTAAGCACCGTCTGCCTCATGCATGTGGGTACCACCAACTGCTCAACCTCACCCTTTACTCTATACAAAATGTTATCTTTCAACTTAAACTGGAGCTCATTCTTACCCAGACTGTTCCCCTGATTACATTTCAGAAATAGAGGTTTAACAGACACATCCTGCATTTGAAATTCCCTTATATTACCTGGTAACTCTGCTGCACTACTTTCTGGGACTATTAAAGGTTCTGAAATGATTTTGCCCTTCACCTTGTCATATCTTCGAATCCACTACTGGTTTAAAGCTACGCTCTCTTCTAGGGGAATAACACAACCGAGGTGAACTCTGCAATAACAGGCATATATTTATCTTATGTCCTATTTGATTGCAATTGAAACATTTAAAGACTCTATCCGTAAGGTTTGTAATCGCGTTTCTATCCCTCTCTGGCTTCCTATTAATATCACGCCAATGCCTTTGCATGGGAGCTTTGCTCATCTGCCCATTTGGACCACCCCTTGCCATACCTTCAGGCCTACCTGGCTTGAGGCGATGACTTGTTTGTTGGGATTCCACAACTTGAACTCTCCGTCGACCAGTCTCGCCGCCACAAACGCTTCCGCCATTTCCACCGCCTCTTCTGCAGACGATGGGCTCCTCTCAACAATCCAGCATCTTAACTCGGGACTCACTATACTCAGGTATTGTTCCAAGATAATTGTTTCTCTAATCTCTCATTTCGTTTTTTCATTTGGCATCATCCACTTTTCGTATAGCGACTGGTGAATAGTTCCCTCTGAGTTTCGTCGTCCTGGACCGTACAATCTCTGAGGCCCCGTCCACACGACGCAGGAGGTTTTTAAAAACTGAGGTTTTGTCTCCGTTTTAGCCTCCCGTCCACACGAAAACGGAGGTTTTTGAAAACGCCTTCCAAGGTGGAGACTTTTGAAAACTCCGGTCTCGACATATTCGTGTGTACGGGGAAAACTCAGGTTTAGGAAAATGCTGACGTCACATAGGGATTCTGCGCATGTCTTTTTTTTTTGTAAAAAACACGTTTTTTGTTTTTTTGTTTTTGCCATTTTCGTGTGGACGGGAGGCTAAAAACCTCCGTTTTTAAAAACCTCCGGCGTCGTGTGGACGTAGATATTTTTGAAAACGGAGACAAAAACCTCCGTTTTTAAAAATCTCCGGCGTCGTGTGGACGTAGATATTTTTGAAAACGCTGATCGTGTGGACGGAGAAATTTTTGAAAACGGAGACAAAAACCTCAGTTTTTAAAAACTTCCGGCGTCGTGTGGACGGGGTCTGAATCTTTGCCAGTAGGTCTCCTTATTTATTTCATACTTCTTTAGGATTGCCTGCTTGATTTTATTATAGTCGCCTGTGTTGTTAGCGTCCATGGCAACGTAGGCTGCTCGTGCTTTGCCATCTAACAGTGGGACTAGGTGTATGGCCCAGCTTCCTATCGGCCATTTAGCTGCCTGAGCCATCCACTCGAACGTTGTCATGAAATGTTTTATATTATCTGTATCTTTGAGCATTGGCATTCTTGGAGTTAGCCATATCGCGCTCGTACAAGGTTGATGCTGTTGCGGGAATTCCGAAACTCCTCTCCGTCCTCTCTGTAATTTTATCATCAGGAGGACAGGGGTGAGTGAGAAAGAAAGACACAATAAGACCAAGTTCCTCAAGACAGGGTCAAGTAGAGGAATTAAAATGAATTCCCATTTTTACACTGGGAAGAGAGAGATTGATTGTTATTAATGTCAGCACATTCAGACCATCAGCAGGAGACAACTGAAGGGAATCAGGCAGAAATAGTTTCATTTCTTCATTGCAAAAATAACAGTTGAAATAGTGACAAAGTATAAATTACAAAGGGAAATGAAGACTTAGTGTCATGTCCAGCCCCTCCCTCCTCCCTGGTCCTGCTTAGTTTCCTCTTTCCCATGGTTTCTCCCTTTGTCTGTCACGCCCCTGTCTTTAGTGCTCGCACCTGAGTCTCGAGTACACTCCCCTGTTTCAGTGTATATAATCCCCGTGTTGTTTCTCTCGGTCATTGTTTGTACGTGAGTCCCTCTGTGTTTTCCCTGCTCGCTACTATTCTCTGCTACTCGTTTTCCTGTTCACGATCTCTGCCTTGTCTCCGTTGATTTATATATATGTATATATATGTTTTCTCGTTGCACTGCCTCCCCGCTCTGTGTATTTGTCCCAGTTTGACATTGTATTGTTTGTCGTTTCCCTTCTCCTAGGCAGATCCCTAGTTTCGTTTGTATTGTCTAGTTTAGTTATTCTTCTGTAGCCTTGCCCTGTTAGTTATCTCTCTTCCCCCGTTAGTTGCTGTTTCCCTCTACGTTACTCCATTACGTTTCTTAATGCGTTGTGTATGTGTTTTCTCTACTTATCTTGCCATCCCGGTTCTAAGTGTTATTTTGGTTTCTTGTTATTCCTGTAGGCGTTCTCTGTTTCAGTTTGGTGTGGTGTGGTCTTCTTCTTAGCTCATGTTTAGTTCTGTTTCTTAATAGGTCTGTTTGCCGTCTGGTTGTTTGTATGTTTTCCGCTATGTGTATTCTAGTGTGTTTTGGTGTTTTTGGTGTCTTTTGCTTGTTTAGTCTGTGTCTTCTATTATTTAACACTAGAAGTCCCTGAAATTTCAACCACCCCCCTGAAGTCCCAAAAGAGGGTCCAAAGAACCTTAGTCCAAACTGACACCTCTGGTGGCTCCAATTAACATCCATTCATTTGCAAAAGTGCCCATTGCCTGAGGAATCAGCAGGGGGGAGAAGAGCTGAACTTGCCTCCAGTGTTATGTAAATGAGGCGTGTGTCAGGTATGGGTGGTTGCTGCTGAAAGCTTGCACCTCCTTGGCTGCCATATGAGACTGTGCAAGATCTCTTGCAAGAAGTCTCCTCATCTACAGAACCATATGTTTGAGATTTGATTTGTGAAAGGTTGAAATAATGTGAAATTGACACAAACATAATATTTGAATTATAATGGCATATAAGTGGCATATTGATTAGTCAAAATGGCTCTGATATTTTTAACCTTATTTTAAGTAGTTTTGTCTTTTGAAAAACTGCTAATAGGTAAAAATGTTTTTACATAAATGTATACAAAAAACCCTCAGCTACTTGAAATAGAATAATATTATTGAGCAATTTTAACTTCAAGATCAAGATTTCGCATGTGTGTCTCTTCCAAATACAGCCATAACCAGCAAACAAAAATAGGAAATTTAGGAAATCTTACCAAAAGAGATATCACTACTACAGATTTTCACTACTCTCTGAAAACTAACAATGTGTTGTGTGTGACGTTTGTGACCCTAGGCTTGAAAATTGCTTCATATGGGCTTTTCAAACTTTTTTTTGGCCCACCTCCACCCTTTCACCTTTGGAGGACAACTTTGTTTTCATGTAAGGATCAAAAGAAAACAATTCTGTATAATACAGTACAATAGTGATAAAAACAATTGGGGTTAGGTGAACCATACAGGACAGGAGAGAAAAGAGGGGGAGAGAAAGTAAAAAGGGAAAAGACAGAAGAGCAGAAAAAACAGCTCAAATGATTCACCAACTGCTGCTACTAAATGAAGAGCAGAAAGTAAGACATACAGCACAAATGACTGATGTATGTGTGTGTGTGTGTGTGTGTGTTTATGTAAGTGCAACATAGGATAAATGTACAGAATGTACTTATTAGCAAGGCCCCAGAGGCCAGAGGCAGGCAGAGAAAGACCAGGGAACCCCACCCGCCCACGGCCCCTCCAGGATCATGTCCAAAGCCTGCTGTGTACTGGAAACCCTTTGCTATCCTTGCTTCTCAGTCAACAGAGTAAGTGAAATGTGTGGTGACATGAATTTTCATCCACATGTAGGTGGCTACAGTCATCTTTCTCTTTATTATAAAACTGACAGACATTATTTGAACTATAATTCCAAAACATCTCAAGTCTGCCTCCTTTGTACTAATTTTGGATTTTTTTCTCACTGCAAAAGGTGACATGATTATTGGTCAAAATAGCTAAAGTTCAGATTTCTCTGAAAGGGTCTTTTCTTCTCCGTCTGAGTCAATGGATCAACATAGCTCACACTATCACCCATCCCCCCGTCTACCTAGAAGTGGCTGCATGACAAAGGATGGCCTCATGGCCTCATGATCCAAAATACCTCAGCACTGGCTTTTGGCAGGCTCAGGTAGAAATGTAGTAATGTTAGTAATGTTTTTCTTCTAAAAAAGATAAGTGGGTTCAAAATAACAATTTTGAAAAAAAATTACCAAATTAATTGTGTTGATCCACCTCAAAAAAGGTCATGCAAAAGTCTGTAAGCTGGTCCTGAGTGTGTCTGCCCATCCCCCAGCTGCATTGTTGTGCAGGGGACATGCATAAGGTGAGAGAGGCAGTCAGAGGGCCTGGCTGAGAGCAGAAGCTACAGAGGACATGATGTAAGTTTAGAAATATATACAATAAAGTTGAAATGTTCTCAACAGAGCACTCACATACAATTATCCACTCAGTCTGCCACTCCCTCATTTGGGGAGAAACCTACACTATTGTGGCTATTCCCAACTTTAGACAATTTAGACAATTTTTAATCATGGAGGGGTCTGAAATTTTCGTCTTAGGTGCATGTCCTCACTGTATTGGAATATTTTATTGTCTGAGTGAAAGAGAAACAAAATGGGGTCACTAAAGTGGGAATAGCCACAATACTGTAGCTTTCTCCCCAAATGAGGGACTGGCAGACTGGGTAGATAGTTGTATGTGAATGCTCTGATGAGAACACTCATGAACAATTGTGCAAATGTGAGATGTGTGGACTGCTACAGATACACGTGTGGCAAATGTACCAGGGAGATACCCTGGCAGTGCCAGGCATGTTCTGACAGACTGCTGAGTGACTGCTAAAGTGCTAGTCACACAAGAAGGACATGCCACTCTCACACACACACACACACACACACACACACACACACACACACACACACACACACACAGCCCTGCACTGCAGCCTATTGTAAATATGTGTGGAATTGTTTTATTCCTTGTATTTTTTGTATAATTTTATGGCAATAATAAAAAGCATGGAACATAAAAAAGCATGGAAACATAACAGTTGTTCTTTTGTATGTTTCTCATGCTGAAATTTCAGTCCTCCTGACTTAGACACAAATGCTTCTGGTCATTACTCACATGTACCTGGCTATAAAATTTCAAATTTTCTATTTAAAATATAAAAAAATAATTTATTGTTTGTGCTTTGTTGCTCAGATAAAACTAAACTAAATACAATAGGCCTATATATAACCTTTATATTATAAAATACAATAAACTGAATAGAACTAACTAGAAACTAAATGGCTAAACTCAATGAAAAACAACAATTAGTTGTGAGCTGAAGCATGCCCCCTCCTGTGGTGCACCAGTAATGGCCTTATTTACAGAACAAAAGTGCCTGCTTACAGCTGATAATAGGGTGTTAGCTAAAATCCTTCAGTTCTCTCGACCCTTCTCTGGGTTCCGATAGTAGAAGTGTTGAAAGACCCTTCTCTGGGACTTCTAGTGTTAATAAAAAGCTTAAAAACTTGTGTTTGTCACGCCAGCCTTGTCTTTTCCACAAATGCATCCACCTCGTGATTACTCTACGCCTTCTGCATTACATGTAAATAAATATTTTTCTCTCATAATGCTGTCCAAGAGGTTTCAATTATTTACACCAATGCACACATTTTGCAAATTGTTTATTTGTTTATTCTTTTATCCACTCTCGTAATTAGCAAACAATTTAGAGCTACTTATATGCCGAGTTACAACTTACGAGGAATAATTTTAGCAACAATGGCAGAATGCCTATGACAAGTAATCTATATCAAAGTTTGCAGGGCAAACACATTAATCTGTAATCAACTTTTGAATAAACAAGAAAATCAAACACATCACAATTACAGGTAAATATAAGAATATCAACAATTCTTCATAATGTACACACCTAAAAAAAACATAGCAGGTACTTGACCAAATTTGCAAGCTACCAGATTCAAATTGTAATGAATTGTAAAACAACAAACTTTCACATATGGCTCCGCCCTCCTTGTTGTCATGTGTTTAGTCCCGCCTTTGTTTTTGGTTTCCTCCGTTTCCCTTATGTCTGCGACGCCCTTGTACCTTGTGTCCCTGCCTTGTGTAATTGTTTTTACCTGTCTCGTTAGTTTCTGTGTCTCATTAGTTTCTGTGTCTCATTAGTTTCTGTGTCTCATTAGTTTCTCGTTTTGCCTGAGTATTTATTCCCTGTGTTTTCCTTTCATGTTTATTGGTTGTGAAGGTTGTGTGTAAGTCTGGTCACTCTCCTGTTTTTGCTATTTTGCCTGTTCCTAGCTTCTAGCTCTGTGTTTGTTGCATTTTCCCCCCATTGTCATAGTGTTTAGCCATAGTTTGGTATTCCTGTCATTTTGTGTGTTCCTGTTGCCCATTTTTCTCTTTTGCTAGTCATTCCCATTTACATTTGTTAGATCTGTATTTGTTTCTCCATGCCTGTTTTCTCTGTGCTGTTTAATGTTGCTTTCAGTTAGCTCCCTTCATTTGTTATCTGTAGTTATCTGTAGTGTTTTGTCTGTTGACGTCAGTGTCATTTCCATTTTGTTAATTCTCTTTATTAAATTTATATATTCCTGCATTTGCATCTTGCCCTTGCCCTCTACACGTTACAAAACTCTTAAACTATTAGGACCACTGTTACCGTATTAATTTTTAAATACTGAACACATCTGTAAAAACAATAAGAATCATGACATCATTCAGTTTACATTTCCTCTCTCAGTTGGTTTTGTTACATCAGAGTGGCATCCATAGATACAGCGCTGGGTTGGTTTCTCGCCATCTAAAAAAAAACAGAAGATACACACACACACACACACACACAAACCAATAAAAAGTTCAACAGGGGGCTTCAAAATGAAAACTTGCTACTAAGCAAGAACACGTTGCTTTGAAACCACTGTGTTGCAGCAGATTCCTGTACACACAAATGGACTCACTGATAGAATGTTGTAATCAGGAGAGCTGGTGTGAGGATTCAGCGCTGTGTACATGTCATCAGGAGGACTGGGGTGACCAGACTGAGTGAAAAGGAAAGACAATGATGCCAGGTAGAGGAATTAAAATGAAGAAACATGTCACCTTTGTGGTTTAAGCATTTTTTACATTTGTGAACTGTGGGAAGTAACCCTTACTGCAAGTGTGTGGTGGACATTATCAGAGGACCTTGCTGAGAGGCCAAGGAGGAGTAGTTGCAAACTAACATTTAAATAGATTTACTGTATTGGAGGGGAAGAGCCTCCTGTAAAATTTCTATTGGAGAGCCAATCCGATTGAGCACTTCAGCCCATATTCTTACTCTACACCTACACAGCTGTACAAGCAAATCTGATAGTTTCTACACTGCCACCTAGAGGGAAGGGATTGTAATGGCATGTACTCAAGAGGACCAATCACTGAGTTTTGGAACAGCTCACCTCATAAACGGCTGCAACTGTTTTGTTTTGCCTCTTCCTTTTACTTTCAGAGAAAAAAAAGTCTGTGTTAATGTACTTTAAAATGTACATGGCATATTCTTCATGGAACATATGATAAAATATATACCCTATATATTGTTTATATGTTGCCATAAAGTCATTGTAAAAGTATGTAAAAATATGTGTAAAAATGTACTTGGAGGAGGCAGGCGCAAGTGTGGAGAAGAGCGAGATTTATTTGGGGATAATTCGTAATCATTAATCAGAGTCATACAAGGAAACACGCCAACAAGAACATGGAAAACATGAACAAGTAGTAATGGAAAAACAAGGGGCATATACACATGGACAGAAACAACTGAAAAGGCAGAGAAATGACCAACAAAGGCGTGGCAACTAATCTGACAACAGAAGCACATGGAAAACCAAAACAAGGACTTGACAGACATACAGGAGGAGCTTGATGGAACACGAAAACAACATAGACAGGTGGAGCAGAACCAGACGTGACAATATGATAAATAATGAGATGCATTTTGGTAGCTACTCTGATAACACATAACTAACCTATACTGTAACACTCCAAGTGCAATGCAACATAGAATAACACTACATAGAATAACACTACATATACACACACATGCACTCTTTACCTTATCCAGATAACTGCAGTGAGAAGAGTTATAGCCCCACTGAGACTGATGCCAGTAGCTGCATATGAAATGATGGAGTGGCCTGCTGGGATAGAAACAGGAAAACACATCAACATATGAAATTCAAATATGTTTACTGCAGTAGCACCAGCCACTGTTATTGCTAATTGAACTGGAACTCTGTCCAGACTTCAGACACACTTTGTCCAAATTACATTAAAATCATGGAAACTCTTGCTAAGAGAGATTATTATTATTATTATGTGTTTAGTATATTTCAAAAGAACATGTTATGTGAATTCTAAAATTCAGACCTAATTCCATGTAGTGTGATCAAATTTCTCACCTTTTAAAGTGACTGGCACTGCAGTTGATCTATGTGTCCCATACTTATTCTGAACAACACAGTAGTACAATCCACTGTCATTAAAGATGTAACTCTGTCCAGATCCTACAGGTGAGGTTTCTCCTTCTTTAAACCAGGTGTAGTTCTGCACAGGTGGGTTGGCATCACTGCTACATGTCAGGATCACTGAACTGTTCTCCACTATTTCACCAGAGGGACTGATGGACACCGACACATTCTTTGGAGGATCTAAAAACCAGGAACGTGCAGACACGGATGGCAGGACATTGAGGCATGAGGAACAAAGACAAAACATACCAACAGTAATCACAACAGATACAAACCAAAACACTCAAACACACACTATAGGCAAAAAAAGTTTTACAGAAAAGTGCAAAATTAAAGCTTGAGTGAGGACATAAATAAACATACAAACATACAGTAGATCAAAACACCGGGGAAACTTAACTATTTAGAAGCAGCAAAGAATTCAAGAGTTTAAACAAACAAAGAATACATATAGGAAAGAACAAACATATGACCACAATAACCTACAAGGAATGACTGGAACACACAAGGAATAAATACCAAACTCATCACGGAACTGGAACCAGGAACCAGCTGAAACAGATCTAGGAAGGCAGAGCTATAAACAAGGTGCCGCGACAGATAGAACGAGACACATAGAAGGCAAAAGCAAAGACATGACTGACAGAAGCCAGATAAATAATATGTAAATAAAATATGTAAATTAAAGTGCTTTATGAAAATCGAAGAAAACATCTGTACTTGCATCTGACATTGAGAGTAACAGCAGACGACCGATGGCTTTGTCCCAGTACACCACAGCTGTAACTGTTTACATCATTCTTACTGATTGTCTTCAGGATGAGGTGTTTGTTGGAGGCTAAACTGGTGGTTGTTCTTAAACTGACCCCATTTTTGTACCATGTATATTTTGGCTGAGACAAACTGCAGGTGGTGTTACATGTGAGAGTGACATCCTCTCCCTCCAGCACTGTCTCAGGAGTCTCTACCTGGAGGTCTGAGAATCAAAAAGGAAACTTGTTTGTCATATAGCATCTGTTGAGTAATGATGAACCTTTAATAAGATGTTAGGAACACATAGGATTGTATCACTGCAGTAGGACACTGTGTAGCACTGATTCAGGACAGAGTCTTATGACTGAGGTAGCTCACCTGTGATGAAAAGCTGAACTCCAGGTTTATCTTGATGCTTTCCTGTATCAGTAGTTGTTAAAAACCTGAAGTAGTATTGCCTTTGGTCCTGTTCTGTCACATTTCTCAGTCTGAGGGTGCAGATGGACTGTGTATCTCCAAGGAACTGAACCCTGTCTCTGTACTCAGGGTCTAAAGACAGGTCTGGAGGTTCTACATTATTTCTAGCCAGCTCTGTACTCCAGAAAGTTTTGTTAATGGCATAACCACATGGGTACTGGTAAGAACAGCCCATGATCACTGTAGATCCCTTTAGGGCACAGACATAGTTAAAGTTATAATTCACACTCCACCCATCCTGGGAAACAACTCCTGCAACACAAAATCCAGAAAGTATTGTTATAAGTTTTCACTAATCTCAGCTGAGTCTAGAATTCTCATCTCTACAAACCTCAACTCATTTACATCTAAAAGCACAAAGGGAGAAGCTCCACAGGTCTTGCCCTATGTTGGGGGAGGGGACTTTAGTAGGGTGAGGGAGGGGCTGTAGTAGGGTGGGGGAGGGACTGTAGTAGGGTGGGGGAGGGGCTGTAGTAGGGTGGGGGAGGGGCTGTAGTAGGGTGGGGGAGGGACTGTAGTAGGGTGGGGGAGGGGCTGTAGTACATTTACATTTATGACATTTAGCAGACGCTCTTATCCAGAGCGACTTACAAAAGTGCTACGTAGCTGCTTGGAATCTCCAAGGTAGTATAGATAGTCCTGAACACAAGGTACTATAAGCTGGAAAAACCACTAGACGAAAGTCATACCTAACAATTATGCCAAGTCATTATTATACCTGAATATACACATCACCTGAGGAAAAAGACAGTAAGCAATTCCTATAACCCAATTATGCACAATACCTGAGAAAAAGACAGTAAGCAATACCTATAACAAACACCTGAGGACAGAGACGATAAAGCACAGTAGATGAAAGCATAATTATGTAAAGTGCACTTGAAAGAGGTGGGTCTTCAGTCGGCGTCTGAAGACAGCAAGTGACTCCGATGTTCGGACACACAAGGGAAGTTCATTCCACCACCTTGGAGCCAGGACAGAGAAAAGTCTGGATGCTTGTCTCCCCTGTGTCCTGGATGATTGAGGGTCAAGACGAGTCATACTTGAGGCGCGGAGGGCTCTAGGTATGCATCTGGGTTTTACCATGGCCATCAAGTAAGGAGGAGCTGAACCATTCTTTGCTTTGTAGGCCAGCACCAGGGTTTTATATTTGATGCGGGCAACTACCAGAAGCCAGTGGAGGGAGCACAGAAAGGGGGTGACATGGCTGAACTTGGGAAGGTTGAAGACCAGCCGAGTTAGTAGGGTGGGGAAGGTGCTGTAGTAGGATACAGTAGAGGACTGTAGGAGAACAGAAGCTATCACATGCAAAAAACTGCATGTATTTTTTTTCTTTGTTCAATAATGTCTGACACAAAAGGTAGATTAACTCACCAGATATTATTAGAAGAAAAACAAGAGTTATTTGGACTGACATCATCGCACACACGTCTGTAATGACAGGGATGAAAATGTTGTTTGTTTACTTGATTTTATATTTTCCTTCCTAATTAAAACATACATCTACAACACTGTATGAGTTAAAATTTTGGTTGTTTATAACAGCATTCAAGAGCTTCTGAAAATGTAAAACTCAGCAAAAAATAAACTTGGCAAAGTCTTTGCAAAAGCAAATATTAGACCTGTAAATTAAACTGAACACTGTCCATATGTACTGTGATATTACACATGTACTCAAATTTTAGTCCTGAGATAATTTATTCTAAAAACATATTTTGTAATATTCACATTTGGAAATGGTAAGATTGGTATAATTCTTACAAATTAGCCACTTCCACTACTTGGTGGTACAGCCTGTACAGAGGTTTAGCCCACCACGATGGTTCCAGTTCTTAGTCATTCCCATCCTCCTTGGGTTTTTGCTGTCGTAAGTACTGACTAAGCATTTAATCCCTTAGGGAAATCTTTCAGATGTACTACTGGATCTTGGAGTGCTGGTTTTAACATGCTGGATTTGGCATAAAACCCATCATGCACTGTGAGGAATTTGGTCACTTTTTTGCAGGTATTTGGCTATAGCTGCTTGCCTTGTGTCCTCCTCATGATTCCCATTTGCCTGTATGGTTCCAGTGTATACTTGTATTTGCCCTTGTAACTAGGGTCATGCAGTACCTGGTACCTGATTAGCTGTAAATTTATTCTTCAACAGGACAACAACCACTAATAAAGATCCAATGTCATTAATAACCATCTTCAACATTGATAAGAACAAGGATACCTGGAAATGATGATATGAGCCCTGATCTCATCATGTTTGTCTGGGATTACATGTAGAGAAGGATGAGTAAACCTACGTCCACTGAACATCTGCCACACCAATATTGACTTGATGTACATTTCACTTTTATTTATTCACTTAGCATTTTCTTAATACACAAATGAACAATTTTTGAAAGGTGTTTAAAAAGTGGGCTGGTCCCAGCACACAGGATAGATGCCCACACCCACACCAAGACACACACATGCCCAGACACACCAAACTCACACCAAGACACACCACACCCACACCAAGACACACCAATGCCCAGACACACCCAGACACACCACACCCACGCCCAGACACACCACACCCACACCAAGACACACCACACCCACACCAAGACACACCACACCCACACCAAGACACACCAATGCCCAGACACACCCACACACAGATACACCTCACCCACACCAAGACACACACACACACACACACACACGCACACACACACACACACACACACACACACACACACACACACACACAAACACCAGGCCATTCCCTCGCTCTCAATACCCTGTGTATTGACATCCTCAGCACCTGCACCTGTTCCCTATTTTCCACTGCTTTTCCGGTGCAACCCTCTCGTTTGAGAGGTGCTGTGCTGCTGGAGACCTACTCTTCTTCAGCCCTCCTGGAGTTTCTACAAACTCTACTTTTTGAGCTTTCTGACTATTGTGGACTATTGTATAACTAAATTCTGAACAAAAGTTGATTCAGGCCTATGAGAGTTATGATAGCTAACATCTATCCAAACACAGAACACCTTGTGTTCCTGATTTTAAGTGCTAACCCAAGTATAGAATGGGACACAAATAAAAGAACCATGTTCTGAGCTGCACAGAAGCATTTAAACCTTCAAATGATTTTGAGTTATAATGGTTTCATACTTATCCATTTACTAGAAAATACATGAACAACTCCCTTTGTAGATGTGTATATAACAATAAAGCAGTTCTTACCTCTCGCTAAGTGAATCCACAATGTATGAACAGTAAATTATACAAGAAGCAGCAGCTTTAAGGCTTAAAACTGCAACAGTGTGTCACAGATTTTAATCTTTCGTGGTGGTTCCTCTTTTTCCTGCATCTGTCCTTCTTTCACAATGCCAGTTTCTCCCACTACCAGAGAAAACTATTCAAGTGGACTGACCCTAAATTTGTAACACCAGTGGCCTCATGGAGCAAACAGAGGGTGGACACAAACGCTGAGAAGAGCAAGATTTATTATGGGCAAATCCAAGAGTCGTCAGACATAAGAGGTGGTTATATCATTCAGACAAAGAGACAAAACCAACACATAGAGATTTAGTAGACATGCTAAATACTGAACACACAGAAAAAACGTACTATGAACACGGACAACAGGGCTGCATAGAGAACAAAGACCAGCACAGACTAACCAAACATACAAGGTATAAATAAACACTAAACCAATTACAACACTAAATCAGTTACAAGGGGCGTACATGAATGAAAAAGAAATAAAAATCAATGTGACTAAATATAACATGAGAGTGGCTCGTGTTATTTACTGGCTCCCAGTAAAATTTAGAATTCAGTTTAAAATCCTGCTGTTTGTTTTCTGTGCACTCCATGGACTTGCACCTCCCTACATATGTGACATTTTAAAGTTACATCAGCCTGGCAGAGATCTTCGTTCAGGTGGACAATATCTACTGGAGGTACCACGGTCTAGGTGTAAGCATTGGGGTGATAGGTCTTTCGCGGTAGCAGGTCCTAAATTGTGGAATGCCTTGCCTACTGTTCTACGTTCCATCACTGATCTGCCAATATTTAAAGCCAAACTTAAAACACACCTATTTAGGATTTAGGATAGGAATTATTTGCAAGTTGTATCATTACCAACTGCACACAAATGTTATCGTTAAGATCATACAAATTGATTATTGATTTCTATTATGTACAGCGCTTTGGTCAACTCAGGTTGTGTAAGGCGCTATATAAATAACTGATGATTGATTGATTGATTGAGTGATGAAAACAAAGTTTCAATTGAGATTGAGGGGAAGGGGTGAAACACTGATGGAACAGACAGAAATACAGATAGGGAATGGTGAAGGCAGACACATAGACAAGAGACAAGAAGAGAAAAAAGAGGAAGACATCTGAGGACCAAGCAGTCACTCCCTACATGCCACATTGTGAAACTGTGCTGTTTATAATGATGTCGGGATTGAATATGTGCTTGAATATACAGAGGTGTATGAGTTCTGATTCAAAACATCCTGCTATGATTTTGTCCCTTATTAATTCCATTGGTCTGCTCTTGTGTGCTAATTAGCAGATCACATAAAAAACTAGAGGGTTATTTTCACCGCCTGTATCTGAATGAACCATCAGAATTAATCAAGAATTAATGTGCCATATTTTGTCAATTGTGATTTTTACACCCCAATCGAAATTTGTCCTCCGCTTTTAACCCATCTCTGCAGTCAGAACACACACACACACACACACACTAGTGATTACTAGGGGGCTGTGAATCACACGTGCCCAGAGCGGTGGGCAGCCCTAGCCCTAGCCCGGGGAGCAGTTGGGGTTAGGTGCCTTGCTCAAGGGCACCTCAGTCATGGCCTTAGGTCTGGGAATCGAACCCACGACCCTCCGGTCGAGGTGCCTGAGGTGCCCTTGAGCAAGGCACCTAATCCCAACTGCTCCCCGGGCGCCAGGCTAAGGCTGCCCACCGCTCTGGGCATGTGTGCACCACAGCTACCTAGTAATCACTAGTGTGTGTTCTAATTGCACAGATGGGTAAATGCGGAGGACAAATTTCATTTGCGATGAAAAATCACAATTGACAAATATGGCACAATTCATGTTGGTGTAGGTTCTCTTCTTCAGCTTCTTCTTCCCTGCACCATCTGTATTACTGTTTCCATTATGTACTTAATCTTGTATTAGTTTAACTAATTGTATTAGTTTAATTAACCCTAACCCTATTTTTTAATGTTTTGTTGGTTTAATAAATCTGGTTAACTGTTCAACCACGGTCTCCCTTGGTTATGGTTAAAGTGGGCCAGATGAGCTCATAACTAGTATCTAGTATGTATGCTAACACCAACTGCCTATAAAGTATCCCATCTGCTGCACATGTTTATGATAAACCTCTGACTGTAACGTCCGGACCGTGGCGAAGGACGAGACAGAAATCCTCTTACAACGAACATTACGTTTTATTTTTAATGGAATGTGTTTCTATGGTCGAGCAGGTGCATCCAAGCCATACAGGTCATCACCAAGTGTGATGTAAAGTGTCGGATGCAGTGGTGTAAAGCACACCGTCACTGGACTCTAGAGCAGTGGAGGCACGTTCTTTGGAGTCACGAATCACGCTTCTCCATCTGGCAGTCTGTTGTACAAGTCTGGTTTTGGCGGTTGCCAGGAGAACAGTACTTGTCTGACTGCAAGTGTAAAGTTTGGTGAAGGGGGGATTATGGTGTGGGGTTGCATTTCAAGAGTTCCTTCAAGTGAAAGGAACTCTGAATGCTTCAGCATACCAAGACATTGTGGACAATTCCATGCTCCCAACTTTGTGGGAACAGTTTGGAGCTGGCCCCTTCCTCTTCCAACATGACTGTGCACCAGTGCACAAAGCAAGGTCCATAAAGACATGAGTCTGGTGTGGATGAACTTGACTTGCCTGTACACCTTTGGGATGAATTAGAGCGGAGAATGAGAGACTGGCCTTCTTGCCCAACAACAGTATGTGACCTCACAAATGTGCTTTTGGAAGAATGGTCAAAAATCTGGGATACCACTCATAATTGAAAGGACAGTATGCTTACTGGATAGAGGTGATGGCAGATTCAAATCTTAAAATAACATAATTTAAATTTAGGTGCAATACAATGGGTGCAAAAAATTTGGGTGGTAAATATGACACATGTTTACACTGTTCAAAGTTGTATGCTAATGCATTAGTATATACTTTGGCATTTAAACATCACTTTTAAGTACTTGAAAAAGAAAGAATTGACATTAAGGAGTCAGCAGCATGTTTTAACTAGTCTGAGATATTAAAGAAGCCGTACAATTGAATATACTCTTACCACTCAAAACTTCTGCCAATTTCAAATACAATCAATTGCTAAACTCTACCAGAACAGGGCGCCTAAAGGGACCACATAACTGCGGCAGACTTTAACAGTGCGCAAGAGAGGTAATGATGCAGAGACAAGTCTCTAAATTTTGTGGACTCTGATCATTGTTAGTAATTGTAGGGGTTTTAATTATGACATTTAATTACCGTACCTGTTTGGCTACGACCAAGGATGGAAGCAGGTACAGAAGAAGAATTATTGTGCTAAAAACTTAATAAAATACCTGACTCCAAGATATGGTTGTTAAGAACCTAAGGGAATTCACTTCTCACATAACTCAGTGGAGGTTATAACATATACCTAACCAACTTTATAAAGTTCCTTGCTATAAACAATAGCTGCTTTGTCAGTTTCACGTTGAGGTCCCCGACCCCTCCCTTTTGGGCGTGTGTTTACGTTGTCCACGTCTACTCGTCTGCGTCAGTGGATCTCCGTGTGTGCGGTTATGTCTTGTGATAATCCGTCTCACCTGTGGCTCGTCTCGTCATCACGTGGGGTTATGTGGTTTGTCTATTTAATGTGCGTTCGCGCAGTGTCTTGTGCTCATCGTTGTCAGAGTCGTACACATGTCTGTGTGTATCTGTGTTTCTACGTGCGTTCACTGCGCCATCAGTGTTTAAACTCTCTGCACTGTTCTTGAGCTAATCTGAAGGTCACATGAAGTTTGGATGTCTGTAGTGATTGACCCTGCAGAAAGTTCACACCTCTTCACACTATACACTTCAGCATCCGCTGACCCCCCTCTGACAGTTTATGTGGCCCACCACTTTTTGGCCGAGTTGCTGTCGTTCCAAAACACTTCCATTTTCTTATAATACAGCTGACAGTGGAATATTTGAGAGAAATTGGATGACTGGATTTGTTGCACAGGTGGCATCCTATCACAGTTTCATGCTGGAATTCACTGAGCTCCTGAAAGCGACCCATTCTTTCACAAATGTTTGTAAAAAGAGTCTGTATACCTAGGTGCTTAACTTTATACACCTGTGGCCATGGAAGTGGAACACCTGATTCCTATAATTTGGGTGGTTGAGCGAATACTTTTGGCAATATAGTTTATGTTAGATGAATGTACCACACTGTACCTGTGCTGTAAACACATTAAGAGCAGAGTGCACATTAAGTGCAGCCCTGCAACTATGTTTACTCTGTTAATAGAGTAAGTACACTTTTTTGTACACTGTTACGTACACTGTTTTTGTTCATGGAAATGTTTTGACAAATTGGTTTCACCACTCACCACATCCTTTATGCTGACCTGTATTTGAGCTCTTCTCTTGAACTCATGCCCTTTGAGTATGAAAGGTCAGTTATTTTCATATTTGTAACCATAGTACCCGTCAACCACAATGTAACTTTGTATATGTGGAAAAATCCTCCTTCCTTGAGTTGTCTCCCTGACAACTGTGTGTGTGTGTGTGTGTGTGTGTGTCTTCTTCAGAGGTCTCCTTGATGACTATGTGTGTCTCTTTTCTTGTCTTATCTGTTTGAGCTCAGGTCTCTTTCAAAAATTGCAGAACAAGTTGACAACTGTGTTGGAATTGATGGCACAGAAGTCGAGAAGTCAATATATTAAACAGTATTTATTTGATAGCAAGAGAGTTACAAAATATAAAAGTTTAAATGTATGATGTGAAGCTTATGGTTCATGCAGTAACTCTGAACCGTCTCTCTCAGTCCAGTTTCTTTATAGTCAAAGTGTGTGTGTAGAAAAAACTAGGGATGCCTGCTTCCCAGGAGCAGTTATCAGTTTCCCTGGGATTCAACTTTGGGTGCATAGAAACGCATAAGCAATGTTATCTCTAACTCTGCTACTGCACAGAAGACTTCAGTCTTACAGAAAAACAACTTCAATATGGTCACAGTTGATTACTAAGCAGTGCAAGCAGAGCCGGCCCTGTCCAATGTGGTGCCCTAGGCCAGATTTTGGTTGGTGCCCCCTGCATCATCAATCATCGGGTTGATTGTATCAGTATTAAAGAAACAAATAAAAAGCAAATGAGTTATAAATATTACCGTATAACAATACATGAATATAAAGGTGTCACACAAAAATATTTTTTTATATTTTAGTGCAGAGAGCAACTTTTGACATTATATTTATGTGAACTTTCTTGTTTCCATATTTACTAATTGTTCATTTGTTAAAAAAAAAAAGGAGAAAAAAAAAAAACCATTCACGCGAGCGTCCCACTGGACAGACGGCGCCCCTAGTATTTGCCTATATTGCCTAATGGAAGGGCCGGCCCTGAGTGCAAGCAATACTTTTCACACAGACTGCGCTATAGTGTCTGCATCGACATGATTAACATGAATCACACATATGAATATAATCAATATTTTCTTCACATAACCAACCAAGACAAAGTGAATTCTGATCATTTCCCTTACAGGGGTGGGTTTCCCGAAACGTTTGTAGCGCTAAGTACTTCGTAACCTCGTATGAAACGTACGAGGTTAAGAAGTACTTAGCGCTAAGAACGTTTCGGGAAACTCACCCCAGGTCGTTCCAAAACTCTGGAGTGACCTCATGTCTGAAAACCAGAAAAGCAGCCCATACAAGCACTAGTGGACAAAAAATGACACTGATAGACTCTGATGTGTAAAATAGTATAACATGTCTTGTTATATAAAAAAAAAAACTACTTGAACTTGATATGATTGGTAACAGCATTGTGTAAAGAGACCAACTCCCAGCAGTACAGACTAAAAACACAAGGTTATAGATGATAGGTTGACTGACCTCACAGCCTAATAGACAATAATTCTTAGAACAGGCAAAGCAAAATAAATATAAAAACTACCTCTATGTTTTTGTACATAAAGATGTGTACAAAAGTATACAGAAGTACACAAAGTAGTTCTTACCTCATTTACTTTAGACCAAGTGAATGAAAGAGTAAATGAAAGGTTTAAAACTGCATCAGGTTTTTCCTCTTTTTATTGCATCATTCCCCCCTTTCACACTGTCAGTTCCTTCCACTATGAGAGTCAAGTGTAGCTATTCACTAGATAAATAAATAATAAAAATAAAAACGAAATAATAGGAACATGTGAACGTGAATTTCTGAAGTGTGACACACACACCATCTTTGATAACGTCAGACAGAGATGTGAATACAACGCACAATACCAACACCCAGTGCAACTGAACCCAACAAACTGGTATGTGTTGTGGTGATGCTCGCGAGATGAGCCTCAGGTCAAATAAGGATTAAGAAGTCAGTAAACTGCTTGGCTGTGGAAGAGAACACAGTGGGCAAACCATGTGTGAGGCTCCAGAGTCTGCTGAACAAATGCTAATGGCAGTGGCATCCAGACTGGCCAGGACCAGCCCCACAGGTGAACAGGACCCAGTCTTGCTCCAGCACCCTGTCCGACACCCCCTGGTACAGACGGAGGGACTGAGGCAATAGCTGGGAGGAGCAGCATTGTAAAATGTGTGATTGTATGATATAAAATGTGCAGTCACACATAGTCAAGTGTGTGACACCTCAAGGATGCATCACTTCTAGTTCACAAGGTGACAGTAAGACGGAGGTAAAGAATTATATTTTTCTCACGATACTGTGTCACACTTGCCTTTTATATTCCTATGGATATTAGCGTAGCTATTAGCAAAATATTATACAAATATTTTGAAACTGTAATATTGGACATATAAATATTGAAATCTAAAAGACATACAAGCATGATTTGTAGGCTATGGTCAAGACAGGTCTATGTGAATTAAATTCACAGTATTTATACTAGAAGAAACCTTGTATACAAATTCACAGTTTTTATTACCTTTTAACACTACAGTTGTCTGCAATGGTGTCTCTACAAATTACCCCTCACACTTTTGTGGCATTTCGCATTTTATTAAACGGTGAGTCAGAGTGAGTTTAAACTTTAGGCTTTTATCAATTTAAACTACCATTAATAATGCACTAAAAGGCATTTAAAAAGCTTTCTATGTCTTTACCATGTATGCACTGTGTGTACTATGTGCCTACTATGTATGCACTGTGTGTGTACTACGTGCCTACTATATATGCACTATGTGTGTACTATGTGTTCTATGTGTCTTCAATGCACGTGTTATGTTTGCACTATGTGTTATATGTGTGTATTATGTATGTAGTAGGTGTATACTGTATGCATGTGCTATGTGTCTACTATAACGGAAATATGTTTTTCACTTTGCCCATTTTTGCTCCCAATGAGATCATGATTTAGAATGTTTTAGTTCCAAACATTTAAAGTGGATTAGACACTGATGAAAATGGATCATGGAGACTTTCAGATCAGATCTATTAATCATTCGAACAGCATTCTCACTACACAGCATATAGGTCTATGAATCAGTCTAAAAACATACTCACTACACATCACTGAGGTATATGAATCAGTCTAACAGTTCTCATCAGTTCTCACCACACACCGTTGGGGTATATAAATCAGTGATACACAAAATACAGTGTGTGTAAACCCCGGATACAGAAACACAGAGAAGCAGACCTAGGTATTAAACATGAGGGCAAGTAAGATATACACACAAGATAGAGAGTTAGAAATAATGAAAGTGTGTAATATGGGGCACATGAATCAACATGAAATCAACTTTTTTACTCTCAGGGCCTCATTTAATAATAATAATTTATACAGCTGGTCACTGATTATTTTTGCATTTTGTGTTGCAGGTGTTGTTGCCCAGGATCAGGGGTGGAAAGTAACTAATTACATTTACTCACATTACTGTAATTGAGTACTTTTTATGAGTCATTTGTAATTTTCTGAGTAGTTTTAGAAATATGTCATTTTTACTTGAGTACATTTTGACCCAAGTAGTTTTACTTCACTACATTTGAACGGCCTCACAATACTGAGTAAAAAAATATTGATGGTGAAAAATTAAATGGGGGCAGAAATTTAAACTTCGAGTCCCAGAACTGAAGGCCAGTTGCATGGCCTTGCCTTGCGCGCGCCCTTTCCATTGTCTCATAATCAGGTCGTAATCTGGTGCACTTTTTTTCCAAAAGGAGATTGTTCTATCTTTAAATCTTCTATCTATCAGGTTCTGTGGGATCCTATGGACATTTTATTGTGAAAAATGGAATCCTGTGGGCACTGTATTTTGAATAGTTGGATCCTTTGAGCATTTTAAATAGTGGAATCCTGTGCGCATTTTGTTTTATTTTGAGATGTGGGATCCTGTGGTCATTTTATATTTTATTTTGAGTTGTGGCAACCTGTGGGCATTTTATTGTGAAAAGTGGGATCCGGTGCGCACTGTATTTTGAATAGTTGGATCCTATTAGCACTTACTTTTAAATTGTGGGATCCTATGAGCATTTTTTAATTTTTGATGTGGGATCCTGTGGGCATTTTATTGTGAGTAGTGGAAACCTGTTGCATTTTAGTTTGATTTGTGCCATCTTGTGGGCACTTAATTTTGTGTGCATTTTGTTTTTTGAATAATTTGTAATTTAAATTTCTTTATTCTTATCATAGTGTTGTCCCTTGGACAATAGGACTGAAAATTGTTTGCACTTTATGGTACAGGTTGTGACTGTCCTTGTGCTGTGAGGAAGTATGTTCCTGAGCCCAGCTGATCTTTTTGCAAGTGTGGATGTGCACTTAAATAAACTTTGAAATCGATTAAAACAACTTGTGCTGAATTTGGTTCATGATTCATCCATGCTGTAACGGTGGCCAGCGGCAGACGGAAGAGACACGGATCCGCTGGTTGACTCACGGTTACTTTTATTTAACATAAAGATTGAGCAATAGCGCACGAGAAACATTCAGCACACACACACGACTTGCAGAACATAGACAACGACGAGCACAAGACACTGCGCGAACGCACATTAAATAGACAGACCACATCAACCCCACGTGATGACGAGACGAGCCACAGGAGAGACGGATAATGACAAGACGCACCCACGGAGATACACTGACGCAGACGAATAGACGCAGACAACGTTAACACACGCCCCAAAGGAAGGGTTCGGGGACCGTAACGTGACACATGCATTAAATAACTGAAAGTAACTAAGTAACTTTTACTCAAATTACATTTTAAATGAAGTAATTTTGTACTTTTACTCGAGTAAATTTTGAGATGGGTAATTTTACTTTTACTCTGAGTAGATTTTAGGCAAAGTAATGATACTTTTACTCAATTACAATTTTTCAGTACTCTTTCCACCTCTGCCCAGGATGGGTGGGGTGTAAATTACAACCCTAAATATATCTGTGCCCTAAAAGGATCTACAGTGACCATAGGCTGTACTTACACATATCCACTTGGCTTTGCAATTAGAAAAACCTTCTGGAGCACAAAACTGGTTACAACTACTTTGGAGCCTCCTGACCTGTCTTTAGACCCCGCCTACAGAGACAGGGTTCAGTACCTCGGAGAGCAGAACTGACTGGTGTGACAAAAAAGACCAAAGGAAATATTACTTCAGGTTTATAATGTACACACCTGATGGGAAGTTACAAGGTAAAAACGGAGTGCAACTTTTTGTCACAGGTGAGCGATGTTATTAGAAAGAAGACTTCATCATTCACTCACTGGACTACAGGATTATTTTAGCAGACCTTCGTAGAAGAACCACTGCCTTTCAGAATTAAAATAGCAAAATGTACATTTCACCTAAACAGGTAGCAAAGGTGATCTGGGAATATTATATCTGGTTTAAAAAATGTGTGCAATCTGAGCATGATTAAATTTAAAGTTTTAATCATAATTAAGCAGATATATTCTACGGCCCAGTTGTATATTAGCCAGTTTAAGTGTATTTTCGGTCATTCTCAGACCTCCAGGTGGAGACTCGTGGGAGAGTGGCAGTGTTGCCAACTTAGCGACTTTGTCGCTATATATATATATTTCATATATATATATATTTATTTATATATTTATATATATATATATATATATATATATATATATATATATATATATATATATATATATATATATAATATATGTATATTTATATATATATATATATTTTATATATATATATATTTTATATATATATATTTCAGACCCTCTAGCGACTTTTTGTAGTAAAAAGTGACTAGCGACAAATCTAGCGACTTTTGTGGAACTTATTTCCTATTATGAACCCCCACGTCCACTAAGATCACAGGGTGCTGGTCTTTTATTAGTTCCAAAAATTAACAAGATAACAGCAGGGGGAAGAGCCTTTTCTTGTAAGGCCCCCCAGCTTTGGAATGATCTTTCTAAATGCATCCGGGACTCTGACACAGTAACAATCTTTAAGTCTAGGTTGAAAACCCACTTATTTAGTTTAGCGTTTGATAATTAATATCCCCCCTTAGATATAGGTACAGATCCAGGGGTTCATAGGCGAAGGGTTTTATGGTAGACTGGAGCGCTGGTGCTGTCATCCTGTCACTGCTCGAGGTCACTCAAGTTTGTTGACAGTGCAGTGGACGGATGCCATTGTCTCAGGATGCCCCCAAGCCTATGTTACCTTCTGGTTCTGCCTTTTTTTTAGCTAGGCTGTAATAGTTTAACTTAATGCCGGAGTTGCTGCCACACTCCAGAAATGTTTATAATTTCACCTGTCCTGTACAGTATATGTCCCCATGCAGCGCTAATTTTCCCTGTTTAATTTCTCCACATGGCTGCCCGCCTGCTTGAGGAATAATGAGATGAGAAGACCAGCGATCCATCCTGGGCCAGCCAGGGCCTGCCAAACCGGATGCCTACACCATGATGGACATTATTACATCTTTTTCCTTTTCTTTCTCTTCTTTCTGTATAAATTGTTGTTGTTGTCATGGTGACCGGTGTTGGCCAGAGGAGGATGGGTTCCCCCCCTGAGTCTTGGTACCTCTCAAGGTTTCTTCCTCATGCAAAAATACTAGGGAGTTTTTCCTTGCCACTGTCGCCTTTGGCTTGCTCACTGGGGGCTAGGACTCGGCACTTGTTGTAAAAAAGTGCTATATAAATAAAATTTGATTGATTGATTGGTTATTGGAGACTTTTTGAGACTCTGAAAATACACGTTCTTTAGTTGCTGTCCTCTGGGCCGTGAGCCCCACAACACTCAGTGCAGTCTCACACTCAGAGCAGACCCTCACCAATCCACGTCCACACTGCACATGAACTGCGCATGCCCAAAGCTGCCGCCGACGGGGGATGTAAATATAAATGCTTTAGTCTTCAGTGAGACACGAAAAGAAATCACTGAATTTAACTCACACAGTCTCAGTCATTCTTCACCTCATTCACCACGTATCCGGTCACTCGACTCGTCCACAGTGCATCTCTGTGAAAGCTAAACATCTAGCATAAACATTGAGCTAACTCTCCACAGTATGTGCGTCTCTGTGAAAGCTTAACATCTAGCCGACTTGCTCATCACGTGTCACTCTAAACTCTATTCTCAAAAATACAGGAAAGAGTGGGAATCAAATCCTGAATTTAAAGGCTGGTTGAAGCCATGTATTGGAGATAATACACTGGCATACTGCCTGTATTGTAAGGTTGATTTCTATGCCAACTAGTTCCTGCTAACTGCTACTCATATACTAACATTTAACAACACAGCAAAAAAAACGATTTATGTAATTTACGTAAAAATTATTTATACAAAGCATTAAAGTCATGTAGTTATTTTGAGAAGTGACTGCCTATTTCAAAGGCAACAGATGTTGTTCATTTGTAGTTCTAACATATTTAGGGTGTTTTTTACTCATTTTCTTCTCTCCCAACGTTATTCCTTTACAGCTTCAAAAACATGTATTATGCAAATTAGGTGGTGACGTCATTTAGAGACTTCTAGCGACTTTTAGGACAACCAATAGCGACTTTCCTTACTGAGGAGTTGGCAACAGTGGAGAGTGGTGAAGGGAGAGGATGTCAAACTCACATGTAAAACCACCTGCATTCTGACTGGGCTAAAATATGTATGGTACAAAAACAGGGTCAGTTTAACCACCAGTACACCAGCCACCATTTTAACCTCCAACAACCTCCACCTTCACCCAGTCAGCAGGAAGACTGCAGGCAATTACAGCTGTGGTGTTCTGGGACAAAACCATCAGTCTTCTACTGTCTTCTACTGTTACTCTTAATGTCACATTTAAGTACAGAATTCAGACCCTAGTTTCAATACTCATCTTATGTTGAACTGGGATGACATAAAATGTGCTATAATATTTTTGTCATTCAAATTGATTTGATGTTGTTTGAGTGAAACATCAAACTAATGCCAGTTTCTCCTATATCCTCCAAAGAGAGCCTCAGTGTCAATCAGTCCCTCTAATGAAATAGTGGAGAACAGCTCAATGACTCTGACTCCTGACTCCTGCAGCAATGATGCCAACCCACCTGTGCAGAACTACACCTGGTTTAAAGAAGGAGGAACCTCACCTGTAGGATCTGGACAGAGTTACATCAACAATGACACTGGATTGTATTTCTGTGTGGCTCAGAATGAACATGGAATACACAGATCAGCTGCAGTGTCAGTCGTTCTAAAAGGTGAGCTATGTGATCATTCTGCAAAGCATACATGTTCTGCAAAGCATACATGCTTTATTTAAATCTTTTTACTTAAATTGTTTCATATAAAAACAAATGACATTTAATCTTTCTGTTTATACCTCAGCAAGCTTCTCAAAGACTCCATATGCATCTGTTGGAGTTGGTCTCAGTTGGCTTGCATCTCTTATTATGTGCATGTTTACTACACTTGAAGAGACACACTATATTTAGATTTTTATTTAGATATTTAGATAAATATTAAGTCACCCAAACATCCAAAGCCACATTAAAATGTGTAACAAAATCAGCCCCGTCGACAGGGGGGGACAACCGGGTCTGTTGTCCCGGGCCCCAGGGCCAGGGGGGCCCATCAAAGAGCCCAGCAATTAATTTTTTATTTAAAGTCTATAATTTTAAATAATCTTGAAATCTTTCATTAATATAAAATTTTGTACTCAAAATAAGCTCAATGGCTAAAATATATATGTTTTTTACCTATCTGCATATTTTCCATTAAGTGCATACACCCCCGCCTCCCACTGAAAAATGGTTTGATCCAGCACCGACCGTAACCGGCTGGTACCCGCCCAACAGCGGGAAATACAGTGGTGGATAGTTAAAGTAAATACAGAAATCTGGAGCGCAGAAAAGAAAGTAAAAACTTAAATAATTAAATAATGTAAATAAAAAGCGAATTATTTCGAGTATATGTATAAATATTTAAATTAATTAAGTTTAGCGTTCAGGGAAATATTGAAATGGACCTTTAAAGTGACATACAAGTGCTTGAATTCCACCTTATAAAGGTGTATGAACCAATATAGATCATTGATATGAACCCTGCAAACGTGACTTTGTTCATTGCGCTGAAGCGCGGCGCGCGCGAAGTTACAAAATTCGAGAGGTGCACGACCTCGCGAATCGAATCGCGAATCGAGACCCTCGGTCGGTGCCACTGCGATAACGTCATTTTCGCCGCGCGGACCCTGGCGCCACTCGCGCCGCGTCAAGTATAAACCAGTCAGCTGTCAGAAACGGCTTTGATGTGTGGCTATATTATATACTATATGACGTAACACAAGGATTGTCTGCTACAGAGAAAATTCAAATGACGTAAGCCGGGGGCACATGAAACTTTCTTGTCCCGGGCCCCAGCAAGACTGTCAACGGGCCTGAACAAAATTGTATAATTTTTTCCACAATTATAACATCATCAACTTTATAGTTAATTCTCCTTGTTAAAGCTTAGTATTAAGTAAGAATGAATCACCATTTGTCTGAGAACAGAAAGAAGAAGGAGAACACAATGTTATATCAAAATGCCTCTCAGGTGAGTTGTTACAGAACTGGCATAAGTAGGATGTCATTTCTACCCACTAGGTGGCAGTGTTATAAATATAAATTAAAGAGGATATGCAGTATCCATCAGAAGCAAAAGTGAAGTGTCCAACTTTACCTGAAGCTCTGTGCCTCCTTGCACTGACGTAGTTTCAGATCTTCAGAGCTTATTTCTGAGATAGTCGGGGGGCCAAAACTGACATTGTAACTGATGCGGACATCTCAGAGTACAAGCTGACAACCTATAAAATATTATTATTTGACCCCTAGGGATGTAATCTAGTCTGGTTGTCAGCTTGGAAAATGAGATTTTATCCATTTTATGACTATATCTTTAAAAGTGGCAAAAATCAGAATTTTTTCCTAAGTGTTTCCTTCTCTTCCTTACCCCTGCTGTATTCTTGAACATACTTCCAATATAATCCGTCTTATGTGCAAATATAACCTTTGAGAAAATTAATAATAAGCATACCAAAGGAGTATTGCTCCACAGGGGCACTGTTTTGTTACCACATCTGTGCTATGAAGCCTGAAGAAAGAGATTCAATGGAGATCATTGCATAAGGTGTTAAAAGAATTCATTTATTAGTTTCACTCATTTGTAATTGTCTACAACAACAACATCATCTCACTCATTTTCAATTGTCTACAACAACAAACCAGATCTAACCACGAAATGTCAGAAAAGGTAGGAGAACCTTCTGGCAACAATACATGGACCTTGTGTCTATTCTGCTGGCATTTACACGGGCACTGAGGTGTGGTGACTGAAACCTGTACATGTCAGCCTTCAAGAGCATGATGCCGTGGTTCACTGCTTATGACCACACCCACTACACAAGATGGGGTGCAGTTTTCATAGCAGATATGGAACATCTGGGGAACAAATTGTTAAAGAGTTTGTGACAAAACGGTTGAGCACAATGAGTGTTGACTTTCACAGTAGCCTGACCAAGAGAAACCCCAAAACATTCTCAGATTTGTACTACAGCAAAGATAAGAAACGTGAAAAGTCCAAGTGTGTGAAGCCTGACAGGGATATTTTTCGTTGCATAATTGTATCCATGGACAGTGGTAGAGAGGTCAACATTGATGAGCTCCTTCAAAAAGAACTGTGTGCAGTACCCCTCTCACTTGCCACAGCAGATCTGTTGCAAAGCTGACCTTGCCACCATACTACAAGCTGGTGCAATGGCGACAGACCTCACTTCATCTCCTGTGAGCACGTGCACTATAATTGTTGGGATGGCCCTGGTGAGAGCATTAGGAAAACTTCCTGATGCATCAACATTTGGAGAGTACGCTGACATTTTCATGCATAAAGTCACTGGTCATCTACATGGTGGGATTACAAGAGTTGACCTAGTGTTTGATCAATACAAACAAAACTCAATAAAGAATGGAGCTAGAGCAAAACGACACAACTAAAGATTTGGACCATTGTCAGAAGGCAGGGGCGGACTGGCATACATTGCTACCGGGGATTTCTCCGGTGGGCCGATGGGTTAGTGGGCCGGTGGGCCGCTGGTCTAACTGAGCCCATGGAGGAGCCACTGCCGCGCACTGCGGCCCCGGCCCGTAGTCACGCTGCTGTTTAACGATGTTATTACCTCCCCTGCTCCAGTCACACTAACCTGCTCAGTGCGGCCGCGTACTGAGCCTGTAAACACATGAATGAGTTGGACCGGGCCGCGGACTGGGCCAGCTGATGCTGGCTGACTGTATGCAGCGGAGATCAGAAAAAAAAACTTGTCCCAGAAAATCCGGGCCGGACTACGAAAACATACAGCAGTTTAAATTGTAGATAACGTTATTTTAAAGTCAAAGTCAAAGTCAAATTTATTTATATAGCGCTTTTCACAACACACGTTGTCACAAAGCAGCTTTACAATCGTATGGGTCCAGATCCCTAATGAGCAAGCCAAAGGCGACAGTGGCGAGGAAAAACTCCCTATAGGGTGGGGATTAGGAAGAAACCTCGGGAGAACCAAGACTCAAAAGGGAACCCATCCTCCATTGGGCGGCCCGTTAACACAAGTCCGTGGTCGCAGGGTGGTTCCACAGTTCCACAGCAACAGTTAAGGCTCCTGTTCCCCGGCCAAGCAGCCTCAGTCCCCTCGGTGCAGGCGGTGGGCCTCAAGCGGGCCAGCATCAGCACGACCCCTCGTGGCAACGGCTCATCCAACCCTGGCATCAGCACATCCACCGGCAAGCCAGACCATCCCCCAGGTGCCTGTATCCAATCGTCTTGGGTGGAGGCATGCAAGAAGATAGAAATACAGACTGAGTGGACATGGATTTAAACCACCATTAATTTAAATGTACATAGCTCACGTGCCAGTGATGAGCATGTGGCTCCGGCAGGCTAATCTATAGCAGCATAACTAAAGGGAGGGGTTCAGAGGTGACCACAGTCATGAGGGCTCACCAAGACATTGCTTTCCAGTCAAGTCATTGTCACAAATAGAGTGATGCCATGACACAGCTGGATGACAGCATCAACATCTCAGATCACCAGAAATCTCAACGTCTGGGGGCCCCCAAGCCCCTACACCTTACAAGGGGAATATTAGCTGAAGGCTTGATTAAATAGGTGAGTCTTAAGTCTAGATTTAAAGATTGGAACTGTGTCAGAATCTCGGATTGGAGCTGGAAGGCTATTCCATAATTGGGGGGCTTTAAAGGAGAAAGCTCTGCCTCCGGCTGTAGTCTTACAAATTTTTGGAACTAGGAGAAATCCAGCATTTTGGGAGCGCAAAGGATGAGATGGGTTGTAGTAAGCAATGAGTTCACTCAGATATTGTGGGGCGAGACCATTTAACGCCTTATAGGTTAACAGAAGAACTTTAAATTCAATGCGATATTTAATCGGAAGCCAGTGTAATGCGGCGAGAGTGGGACTAATATGATCGAATTTCCTGGCCTTAGGACTCTAGCTGCAGCATTTTGTACAAGTTGTAGCTTCTTTATGGACTGTTTAGAGCAGTGGTTCCCAAAGTGGGGGGCGCGCCCCCTAGGTGGGGCGCGGAGCTATTGCAGGGGGGGCGTGGAGCTTGAAAGTAAAACGTGCACATGTGTCAATATTAGGGATGCACCGATTCCGATATTAATATCTGAAAAAATTCTAGATCGGGTATCAGTGACAATGTGACCGATCCATTAAAACAGATCTATTCAGTCTAATTCTATGCTTGTAACGCTTTTCGGAGTTACACTCCGACACGGACAGAAAACTTGGACAGTTAACAGGCGAGTGAAACACGAAGCACACAGAGAAGAGGTGAATCACTCACTCGTACTCGCGCTGGTGCTATTCCACTTAGTCCGTTTATGTGCTGGTTAACCAAAATAAACCTGGGCTCCATCATTACTTGACTGTTCATACATGAACTGGTGAGTTGTCCAAAGCTCATTGAATGCGTTACTTACAGAAATAAAATAAAGATAAAATAAAGAGCAGTGGTTTTCTACGGCAGAAAGCTAAATAACAACAATATTCCATACGCGCGCTCAACTCGCTCCCTTAAAGCACATATGTCAAAGTCAAGGCCCGCGGGCCAGATCCGGCCCTCGAATTGATTATCTATGGCCCCCTGGATGATATTTAATTACTATTAGAACTGGCCCGCAGGCCACAGCCGCCCGCTGGTGTTTTGCAAGCACAAACACTACATTCCCCACAATGCAACGGTAGCCCGCGAAGTCACTGCAGTGCACACAAGCGGCGAGGGTCCGCTCTGCGAAAATGACGTAATCGCAGTGGCTCCGCCCGTGGGCGAGGGCGTCGCGTGCTGTCGATTTGCGAGGTCGTGCACCTCTCGAATTTTGTAACTTTGCGCGCACCAGCACGTTAAACTTAATTAAGTTAAATATTTATACATCTATTCGAAATGATTCGAAATAATTCACTTTTTATTCACATTATTTAATGGTTGTTTATTTTCAAAACGCCCAATCTTAACGTCTTCACGTTCTCTCATGTTTCATCCATGGAATTTCGTCCTGGAATAGATATTTGTTGTGAAACGAAGTAATTACAATTTCAAGCATTTTCAAGTACTTTAGCCTAAATTCCAGCACTTTTCAAACCTTTATTACTTTATTCATTTAATGTACCTTACAGAACATGTTTTCTTTGAAGGAAGTTTGTTTTTATCTGTTTGCTTGTTGAAAAATGTTTTCACTTGAAATTACTGACAGATCCATAAGAAAATATTGCTTTATTCATTTAAGCATTAAATAATAAACACTGTGTTAGGTCTTGGTTCAATAGGCTATGTGCAATCATTTCAATATGTTTTAATAAACATTGAACCAGTCCGGCCCTTGGCTTGTAGCAAATTTGGTTTTTTGGCCCTCGGTGCATTTGACTTTGACATCCCTGCCTTAAAGAGACAGTACACATATTTCTGGCCGTTACATGCTTTGTGCTCTGCGTGATGTCAACGCTAGCAAACTAGCCGCATAGGTATTGCTGTTTCTCTTATTTCATCTCCTTATTTATTTTAAATGATATTTAGAATTCTTGAACCATTTCAAAGGTTTCTTGCAGTTTATTTTTTTCATGTTTGACCAAAGTTGTGAACCTATTGTTTTTGTAAGTTTCAGGTTCTTTGGTATTATTTATTTTACATTCAATGTTATATTCATAATTGCCCTGACTGAACAAATGCAAGTTGTGCTGTTTTTACATGTTTTTATGTGTGTTTAAGTGTGCTATACTGGTGCAGAGTTTTCAATAAACTTGTAATTCAGTATGTCTGTGTTTAAAAAAAAAATGTTTTAAGTCGATTCAGCACTGTTTTATCAGATCGGTATCGGATCAGTATCGGCCGATACCAAGCCTCAGATAGATATGAATGGGTATCGGAAGTGAAAAACGTGAATCGGTGCATCCCTAGTCATTAGGGAGGGGGGGGGGGGGGCGCAAAAATATTCTCATCTACTAAAGGGGGGCACGGCAGAAAAAGTTTGGGAACCACTGGTTTAGAGCATCCAATTAGAAGACTATTACAGTAGTCCAATCTCGACGAGACAAAAGCATGGACCAGTTTCTCTGCGTCAGCTAATGAAAGTAAGTGTCTCAGCTTGGCAATATTACATAAATGGAAAAAAATTAAATTTTTAATAATAAATAATAAATAAAATTATATTTTTTTAATTAAAATTTTTTTTAATGTACTGCTGTCGCCTCTGAAACGTCTAAGGCACCATGTGCAAATTACCTTAACACGGTTAACACGGACGCAAGTGGCGGTCTTAAAGGTTCCAGAGCACTGCGCACTGCTTTTTTTTTTTTTAAAGCTATTGAAATTCTTAGATTAAAACTAACCAACACAAATAGGTAAGAGGAAGAAATACCCACGTTAGAGTTGTAGGTTGCTCTTTAGGATGCACTTTGCGTAAAACAACTTGTTTGGTGGTCTTATGGTGGACTATTTAAAAGCCACTATGTAGCTTTTTAATCATATTATTGCTGGAATTAATATTGTCCATATGACAATAAACACTGTCATATACACTACGTGCCATGTTTCATATACAGTATATACACACACACACATACAGATATATATACACACACATACCAGTCATATGTCACGGTGAGGCGGCCCCCTACCGGCCGCCTCTGTCCACAGCGGCTGTTGTTGTTGTTGTTGTTTGGTGACGTCATGTGCGTCCCTCAGGTGGGCGGAGCCCGTGATCCGTCTCACCTGAGGGTCGTTTGTTTGCCTATATATGTCTTGTCTTTGTACCAGTTGACCGCTGGTCATTATATCCTTAATTTGGAGATAATGCACGGGTTTTAGGTTTGCACACTTTCTATTAAACCATCATTTTTCCCTGAGACTTGGCGTGATCGCTTCCTTTTCGTTGCTCACCCCTGCCCGTCACAGAATGACCAGCCACCCTTCGGAAGCCGCCGAGTCTCTTTTTCTTTCTCCTTCGTTCGTGGTCATGTCTCGTGGTAAGTGTTTGTCTACGTGGTGTTTTGTTTGAAGAGCTCCGCCGTGCTTTTGTGTTTTGTGTGTGTGTGTGTGTGTGTAGCATGGCGAGGACCAGGGCAGTCTGCCCTGGGAAAGCCCTTCATGTCCGTTGTGTGTTGAGAGAGTTCCGCCGTGCGTGTGTTTGTGTGTGGCCGGTGAGGACCAGGGTGTCTGCCTGGGAAAACTCTCGTGTGTGTGTGTGTGTGATAAGTGTGTACGGGTAACGGACCGGAGGATCAGTGTGCGTGCGCGTCGTTATGTGTTTAGTGTTTAATGTGTGTGACGCGGTCGCCGCTCGTCACGGTCGCCTCGCTCCCCGTGTGTCTTGTGTTTAATGTGGGGAGCGACTGCGACTCTGAGAGGCGCGTCACTATTGTGTTTATGTAGAGCATGCACGTTTTGAACCCGTTCGTTTACTGTTTGTACACCGTTTTTTGTTTGTCTAGTATTTGCGTGTGTGTTTTGTCCTAGCGTGTTGTCAACTGTTACATGTAATTCCACGCATGCTCCTCCCCTTAAATGTGTGTTTGGGGGGGGACCGGCTGTGGTCCCGTGCCATGGGGTGTGGCACGGAGGGCGTCTCTCCCAAGGGAGGCCCTGAATAGGGTAAGGCGCGTTTGTGTTTTGTGTTTGTATGTGTGTGTGTGTGTGTGTGTGTGTGTGTGTGTGTGAGGGTGTGTTCTTTGTGCAGGTGCTTCTCCTTGGCAGTGTTCCTGGACCTTGTGGGGGTCTCCACCTGGCAGGAGCTCCCTTGTGTTGTGGGGTGACCGGAGCCCGGTCGTGAAGAGCCCCTCCCTAGAGGGCTGGGGCCCCCGGATGTTTGGGGACCATGGGGCTCCGGTCTGAAAAGCTCCTGCTGGGGATGGAGATCCTCCCTCCTGCCTGGGGTGACCAGGAGGCCCTTGGGGCTGCTCCGTAGCCCGCGTCGGGGGTGCTCTGGGCCTCGGTCTCTGGTGCTCCTGGGTTGGGTGGAGGAGTCCACCTTGAGATGAGAGGCCCCGGGAGGGGTTGGCTCCCCAGGAGGCTGGGGTGACCCCTAGCAGAAGGCAGGGGTCAGCTCTGGGAGGAGGTAGGTCCAGGAGGTGAAGTAGCTACGCCTTGGAGAGGTAGCCTGCACACCCACACACACACGAGGGACGAGAGAGGAGCCGTAGCCCCTCGTCCTCACACCCGTGGGGCTTACCAGCTGAATGCCGGTTAGGGCGTGAGGGCCCTGTGACCGACTGGGGCGTGGTTTTGTGTTGTTAATGGCCCGGTCGGTCCAGGGTCCCGCCCGGGGAGGAGAGCTGTGTAATGTGTGTTTTTGTGTTTCAGCTCCCGGACTCATGCCTGTCCCTGCCTTCCTGCCCCTTCGTGTTTTGTGTGCAGCCGCTGTGTGCCACACACCCAGTGGAGGGGAGTGCGGCTTGGTGGGGGGGTCTGTCACGGTGAGGCGGCCCCCTACCGGCCGCCTCTGTCCACAGCGGCTGTTGTTGTTGTTTGGTGACGTCATGTGCGTCCCTCAGGTGGGCGGAGCCCGTGATCCGTCTCACCTGAGGGTCGTTTGTTTGCCTATATATGTCTTGTCTTTGTACCAGTTGACCGCTGGTCATTATATCCTTAATTTGGAGGGGTTTTAGGTTTGCACACTTTCTATTAAACCATCATTTTTCCCTGAGACTTGGCGTGATCGCTTCCTTTTCGTTGCTCACCCCTGCCCGTCACAATATATATATAGGCTTACAAATTCATGTTTAACTGAATAAACCGTTGAACACGAGTAGCCTACATTTATTGAGCATGTTTTTTTTTCTTCAAGTATCAAAGTAGAACAGCTTTCTCAAGCAGTCAGTAGCCGGGTTTCCATCCAAACCTTTCGAAAAAATAATGCGCAATTTCCAAGTTTCGGCAGAAAAAAATGCGACTTAAGACTTGTTTCCATTCATTACAGTTATGCGAATAAACTTTAGATCACGTGAGCGGACACCAAACAATAGTGGTTTTACGTCCGTCTGGCAGTTACGCATTTTTGCACGTTGAGGTTTTGAAACATTTTTTTATTTTTCTTTTCTATACATGGAGAACTTAAATTCAATTTTTGCTCTCTCCAGAACTGTTTTTGTATGCAATTGCCATCTTTACATCGCGATCATGTACAGAACCACATGACTTGAGGCATGATACGTCATCGTTTATGCGAAAAACCCTTTTCCATCCAGTTTTTCTGAATTTTGGCGATGCGATAGTCTAACTTTTCCACCTCCTCCTAGCGTAAAAATCTTTTTGCGATATTCATTACTTGGGTAGCACGCATATGAGTCATTTTAATATAGATTAATCTAGATTGATTTCAAGATTTCAGTGAGATTAATCTAGATTAAAAAAATTAATCTATGCCCACCCCTAATATATATATTAGGGGTGGGACGCGATTTTAAAAAATAATCGAATTAATCGGAAGCTTTGTAATTAATTAATCTCATTTTAATCGCATTTCAGTATTTAACATGAGAAATATTAATTTAAGTTTGAATGATGAATGAATCAATGAACATAATCATAAACTTCAACAAACTTGTTTATTTTTCCACCAGTCTACTACACAGACCAATACATGAGTGCAGAAAACAGTTCAGAACACTGGAAATTCTGACCAAAAATTTGGGAGTTTTGCTCAGGATATTGGAAGAATTGAAGTAAATCAGAAGATGTTTTTTAATACCATTTTAGAAGGTATATTTTTCTTTAATTTCCCAGGCCTCTGCTACAGATATCTACATAGTGCCTACAAGTGGTCTTCTGCATGCTCAAAGCAAATGACTGGATCTTCATCAACTATAGATTCATCATCTATAATATGAGCTGTCACACCAAGATCATTCTTGTTGCTAACAGAGGACCAGTGATCCCCAGTCAGAGACACATTTGTGGCGCTCTTCACAATAACCTGTTTTACTTCCCTTTCCTCATAGTCTTTCTGGAAGGTAGTTCGTAACTTGCATCAGTTGACGCAATGTGCAGCGCTTCTTGTAAGCCTTTATCTTCAACCACAGAGCGAACAACACTGCAGACAATATGAAGCGTCATATATAAACTAGTGCTGTCAATTCCAGGTGCCGCGATTAAAAGTCCTCACCAGGATTTTGCTCTGGCTTCCTGGATTGTGTTGATTCCACTAATTTTACCTGGATTGCTAATTAGAAAATCTAGCAAGCTTGAGCAAAATCCTGGTGAGGAGTTTTAATCGCGGCACCTGGAATTGACAGCACTAGTATAAACGCGTGCGGAGTTGCACGCTACGGCCACTTGCGAAAGTTTAATCCAGTCTTAATGGTCCAATGAAGGTAATTTAAAAACCAGGACATTTCCTCACTTAAAAAAACCCGGGAGGCCCGGGACAGGATGTGAAATACGGACGTTTGGTCACCCTATCATACTAGGAATACATTTAGCAGCTAAGTTATCATTACTGACCTGCGCGTTAGCTCCAAAATGTTTTGCGTTGAGGTGGTAACGAAGGGTGGAAGTGCTCCTGTGATAAGCAAACTCCTTCCTACATAAAGTGTAAATAACACTATTTGTGTTTGTACTTCCATCTGGAAGTTTCTTATATTTAAATTTCCCATCCACCAGTTTAGCCTCTTCAGTCAGCTCCATCATGATCTTATTGTGCATAGGTATAGGTAACCCTTTTTAACTTCAAAACGGCGAATTTTGCCGAAAGATGACAGATTTTCATGCCTGCATTACTCACAACACAGGATTCCTGATGTCTAACCCCCAAGGAGCAGCAAACCTTGATGAGAGCTAAATAAAACCATCAGCCAGTCTGTGGACAGTAGGATCACAGACAACTACTTTCCATAAGAAAACTGGAAACTGGGTCAATTTAATTCTGAATAATAATCTTTATTTGTGTAGCACTTTTCATACATACATTGTATTTTTTTATTAATCCCATGATTAATCCAAATCGTTGTCAGAAAAGACACCACCAGAGAAAAATATAATCTGCAGATCAGTCAGTGGATCTTGAGGGATCTTCAAGATCAGCCGTGTTTGAAAGAGTGACTGAGGAGCCGGAATTCTTCAGTCCAAACCCTGCAAAGAGGGGTTCACTGAATGTGTTGTGGATTGTGTGGATGTGGACTTCACTTGCATTCAAGATGCTGTAGAAAGAAAGAGTGCCACTGGAACAATCCACATACACTCCTATTCTGTTGGAAAAACACACACCAGAAGGTATGTCCATTCTCTTATTATTGTGCCACACAGAGTAAGTACCATCGGACAACTCTAAGCTCCAGGACTTTTTTGACCGTCCAAACAAGCAATATTTTGTGTGTCCCCTCCTGCCAATTCCTTTGTATGATACTGCAATAACAGCCCCTGGACACCCCATGACCTCCCAGTAGCAGCGCTCACACAGTGGCTCGCTGCACAACACTTGTGCCACATGCTGGAATCTCTGTTTATTGTGGTCGTATTGCTGATCCTCTTCCACACGCGTTACCTCATGGCTCCCATTAAGCAAGGAGAGATGAGAATTTGCAGTGTTTAGGTCCAGCGTCAGCTTGCAAGCATCTGCATACAAAATTTGTTATTCTAATTGTTTTACATATTCACTATCTTCTTATCACGGTCACCTGATTTGCATGCACTGCACACTTTATTAAGTACACATATTTATAGGTGGGCCCACCATTGAGGTGGTAAGTGGCTGTATACACATAATATATGTAAAAGTGACAGTCAGACCTCCCAAGGTAAATACATTTGTATCAATATGAACGCTTTGGCTGTGTACAGTTTGTTTGTGTATGTATGTGAAATGGAAATTTTTGCAGTCCTAGAGTCATTCATTTGTGTGTGAGAATGGAAAAACGTACATTTTTTGAGTCCTGTTGTCATTCTCTGTTGCCCTCCATGGTCTGTTCTAGAGAAGGAGAAAAAGGACTAGTGCAAATTTGTGTGTATATATATATACACACACACACACACACACACACACACAAATTGTACTTTCAAAGTGTTATTTATAAGACTGAATTCATTAAAGCCAATATATAGGCTTGTGTTTATTAAAAAGTATTTAAATTATTTTCATAAACTGGTTGATAATGTTAAAACCACTATACATGTATCCATACATGGATTTCCTTACTTCAGATTACAGCATTGGTAAGAGAAAAGTTGTTTTGCTTCCAGAACTATGTAATTGTAGCACAAATCCAGCTCTTTCAGGTGTGTGTGGTTTGAATGCAAAGCTTCAACAAGTGTAGTACAGCCGTTCTCTGTGAGGCAACAGCCAGCCAATCTATACATAGGAATAGAGGGGTTAAAGAAAGAGATGAAACACAAACAAATCTAGAAGCAATGGTTATAGTTGAGATAGCACTTGATAAAAAGAGGAAACACATTTCTTCGTGTCACATTTCTTCACATTTTTTCCCCATCATACAAGACATTTGGTCAGATATATGTTCAGATATTAAGTACATTTCACTTTCAAATTCGCATACATTCTTTTTTAAATACTTCATGTATCAAAGTCTAAACACACTCTTGTGTAAAAAGTACATAAGGTTCTAGTACTGATAGATTTGTGCAAGACTGCTATTTTTGCAAGACACTTGCTTTAGTATCTCCAGACTGGAGTGTGAACTCTTTACTCCAACAGAGAGGTATTCCATTCCTGAATCCTGCAGGTTATTGTCAGCCAGGTCCAGGTCTTTCAGGGATGAGTTTGCATTTTGCAGAACTGAAGCTATATATTTACATGAGTCCACTGTGAGTTTACAATCAGAAAGTCTGTAGGAGAGGAAGAAATAGTAGCTTCATGATCTTTGTAATGTTTTTGTTTAATTTTGGAAATGCTTTGATGTATGAAAACATTAAAATAATAGCACAAAACATAGCAATGGATTATCATTAGAAGAGAGGCTTTAAACAGATCTACACATTCTTATTACAGGGCCTGAATTTCAGTGCGGGATTGCGGGAATTGCGCACTATTTCTTCGATTCCCGCAATTTTATCCATAATAATGCGGGAAGCTCCCGCACACAATTACAGCGAAAACGTTCAGCAAAACAATAGCTCTGTTTGTATTGTGAGACGGACAGATAGTCGGACAGACCGACGTCCGTACTGGACGCTACACTCGGCGCTCTCACTCTTCCTAGCACCGCAGTGGCGGCGACGTTGATCAAACTAATCCTCAGGATTCACACACAGGTGACGGTAGTAAACTAAAGCAGCAGTCCAAAGATATGTTTCAGTCCAACTGGTCAAGAATATATCCTTGGCTTGAACTTAATAGCGGTGAAATGAGCTGCTCGATTTGTAAAATGTACGATGCTGTGCCTTTTACCAGCCGATGCTACAAAACATCGACTTTAAGTCGCCACTCGGCTAGTGTCTCTCATACAGCAGCACTGAAAGAAAGCGCGAGGCTGATCTGAAAGAGGTGGTCAATAACGGAGGAGAAGGGCAGAAAAACAGATTACTAGGGTTGCCAACTTTATCACTGAGTGAGATTTGATTTTAGGAGGGAGGGAGGTAGGGGGGGTGGCGGCGTGTGTGTAAAATATTGGCCAGGGGCGGGGTGTGCATGTGTAAATTGTTGGGGGGGTGTAAAATGGACACATTTAAGTATTATATCAGAGCGATATAAGCAAACTAGTAACTCATTGAATCATAGATGTAGATCAGAGGTAAATAAACTAGATTTTTTCAGCGTGAGAAATCGGATGTATGGCGTTTGTGCGTGTGAAGACGGTCAAATGCGTGTCTCACGCTCATTGCGTGAGAGTTGGCAACCCTGGATTACTGCAATGCATAAAATTCTGCCTGATGCCCAGTCAGCTGATTGTGATGTGATGACACATTTCAGCACACAAAACAGATGTAAAATTAAGTTATAACAAGCCTAACCAATGTATGCTAATTTCAGCTTGGCCCTCCAAGAGAGCAGTTGGAATGTTTTTTTTTTTTTTTTTTTTGAAAAGAAAGACCAAGGAGAGGACAGATCAGGGTAGAGAAGAACCAAGAGACAAGTTACAATGTATATATATTAAATACATATATATGTGTGTGTGTGTGTATATATATATATATTAGTGGTGGGACTTTAACGCGTTAATTTCGATTAATTAATTACAGGAAAATTAACGCACTAAAAAAATTTACGCATTTTAACGCACGATACACTTTTGCATCGTGGAATGTTTCTCAGTGCACGAGTTCCAGGCGTACAGATTATATGGACACACGATAAGATGAGCATGATGCAGATGACTAAAGAGGCTACGCTGGTGGATGGGAAATTTAAATATAAGAAACTTCCAGATGGAAGTTCAAACAAAAATAGTGTTATTTACACTTTATGTAGGAAGGAGTTCGCTTATCACAGGAGCACTTTCACCCTTCGTTACCACCTCAACGCAAAACATGTTGCAGCTAAAGCTGGGCGTACACTGTACAATATTTTAAATCGTGTACTCAGCTCCAGCTCAAACTGTACGACTAACTCGTTGCGGAGAGTCGGCTCGTGGAGCTGCTTCAACAGTGCGATACTCTCACGAGGAGCGATTTGAATTTCAAATATGTTTGATATTCTTGCGACGCTGCGATTTCTGATCGGGAGTTGGTCGTGAGGTGTGAATCGCTCCTCGTTTACCTGTGTAAACTATACGATGCACGTATACCAAAGTATACCATCTAAAATGGTATTAAAAAACATCTTCTGATTTACTTCAATTCTTCCAATATCCTGAGCAAAACTCCCAAAATTAAAAAACATTTTTGGTCAGAATTTCCAATGTTCTGAACTGTTTTCTGCACTCATATATTGGTCTGTGTAGTAGACTGGTGGAAAAATAAACAAGATGTTGAAGTTTGATTATGTTCATTGATTCATTCATCATTCAAACTTAAATTAATATTTCTCATGTTAAATACTGAAATGCGATTAAAATGCGATTAATTTCGATTAATTAATTACAAAGCTTCCGATTAATTCGATTAAATTTTTTAATCGCGTCCCACCCCTAATATCTATATATATATATATATCTTGTTGAAGCACAGCAAGACCTGTATTTAGGTTCACCAGAAGTATCCCCCCCAAAATGTAGAAATCCCCCTTATGTGACACAATTAAGGGGGGAATTCCCACTCATTTTGAAAAATGAATTTCAGGCCCTGTTATTAGTTTTGTTGCTCAAAGACAAACCTCGAGTCTGTCTCAACTGCCTGAACATTTCTGTTGTTTGTAATCTAAAATCTAGCGGTAGATCATAAATTATTGGATTTGACTTATGCAATTCGTTTAGTTCATTATAAATTTGTGCACCTAAACACCTACCTGAGAGCTTTAAGATTACAATGTGAACTTTTGAGTCCAATACAGATCTGTTTGATTCCTGAGTCTTGCAAGTCATTGCAGCTCAGGTCCAGCTCTATGAGGGTTGATTTTGCTTTCAGAGTGTTGGCGACATATTTGCATGATTCCCCAGTCAACATACAACTGGAGAGCCTGTAAAAGGAAATAAAAAGCTATTAGAAACAAAGTGTCATTGAAGGGGAAAATTGTATCAAAACACAGGTTGGTAAAACACATAGGGCACCCTGGGAATTGTAATGTGAACAGCTCATTCAGTGAAAATGACTATTTACAATGACAACATTTAACACAGTTGACTTCAGAGAAGGTCCCCACTCCCCATGACCCCATAGCACTTTTAATTCAGACACTGACCTCAATATTTGCAATTTACAGTGATGGCTTTTTAGTCCAACAGCGAGATGCTTCACTCCATCATTCTGCAGGCCATTGTAACTGAGGTCCAAGTCTCGGAGGGAAGACTTCACTGAGCAAAGAGCTGAAGCAATGTCCTTACAAGACAACTTGGTGAGTTTGCAGCCTGAGAGACTTTTGAAGAAAATCAGAGAAATACTTGCTAAAATATAGTCAAATGATTAATTGCAACTACTGAATATCTCTACATTGACTGGTAACCTAGATCTAAACATTTATTCAGCACAAATGGAAAACAAGAATCAAGAGGGCTCTGATGTCACAACAGGAGTTAGTCTGTCACCAGTGTCTTGCCCTGGGTCTTTAATGTGCATGGCTTCATTTACATATCAAATTTGATTGGCCTTCACATAGTGCACAGGAAATTTTAGCACTGTGGCAAACTGACAGTGGTCTACTAATTAACTTTTTGAATAGGAATTAAATACCACATTTAGCATGACTACATGTGGTTACTGTCATGTTTTATGAATCCTGACCACCTATTTATTATTTTTTTTTATTTATTTATGGTTAGGTTTTTAAACTAAATTTTTCTAGGTTTTAGTCAAGCTAACAGCTTTTTTTAGAGGACTATATATAATATAACATTTATGATGTAGTACTGAATGCCACTATTTGGTTTAAAGTATGACTGATGAATAAAGTACAGCAAAAAACTCATCAGTTCTTAAAAAAATTATCATATCATCTGTCACGGGATGCCAGCTCTGCTGTTTGAGACACGCTCACTCACAAACAAACCCCCACTGACATGCCCACACCCACAGTCACACCAACCCCTACTGATACGCCCCCTCACACTCCTCAAACTCCTGCCGACACTGCCAGATCCACACAAGCCCTACCTATTGGTTTATTCTGGAAATCTCCCCTTTGCCCATCTTACTCTACTTATTTAAGCACACAGGTTTCTGCATTTAGTGCTGTGCAATCTCTGCCTTGTGTTGCAGCATCTACATGCCTCATGCAAACACGTCATTTTACCAGCACACTCAAACATAGGCCTACCACCTATATTCTAATTCTAAAACAATTAAACAATTAAAATTTAGGTCTACCACCTATAGCCTGCTGCTCACTTGATCACTTTAGCTTTGCTGCTGTCTCTTTTGTTTTCGAGCTCAATGCTCAGGATGGATAATAAAGAATATTTTATTTTCTCTTTCGCCTCTTGCTCTCTCTGTGCCAGCCATTTCACAATACTATGAAAGTCAGAATTAGAAATTTTCTATTCATTTTAAGGTATTAGAAAGATGTCATGTTTACCCAAGAATTTCCAATTCACAGTGGCAACTCCGGAGTCCATCATAAAGCAGTTTGATTCCAGAATCCTGCACATCATTGTTGCTCAGGTCAAGCTCTCTCAGGGGTGAGTTTGCTGACTGCAAAGCTGAAGCGATGTTTTCATAGGACTGGTTGGTGAGATTACAACCTACCAGACTGTAAAAAAGAAATCATACCACACATAATTTAAAGTATTATATGGACAAAACCCATTTGAACACATTTGTAATTTCTATGCTTGACAGTTCTGATACAGAAAATGTAGGGAAAAAAAACCTCACATAGCCTTTCTGCAGTTTCTCACAGCTGGGATTAGTCTTCTGCAGCCCTCCTCTGAAGTATTGTATTTTCTGAGATCTAGTTCATCCATTACTTCATCCTGTGCTTGAAACATATTGGCCATTGTAGAGCAGTGTGCAAGAGAAAGCTTTTTTGATTTTTTATTGGACTTCAAGTAACTCTGAGTTTCTTCCTGAAGAGTGTTATCCTTCATTTCAATCAAGCAATGTGAGAGATTGATCCATCGCTCAGGGTTGATATGCTTTTTTTGGCCCCGTTTCAGGTTTTGTATCATTTTTTTAACACTTTCAGATGTGTTCTGCATGTGGGGCATTAGACCTTGTAGAAGACTCTGACTGGACTCCAGTGAAATGCCATGAAGGAAACGGAGGAAAAGATCAAGGTGCCCATTCTTACTCTCCAAGGCCTTATCCACTACACATTTCATAAATGTTTCTAAAGAAATTTCTCCAGACACCTTTGATTTGGTCTTCTGTAGAAACATCTTCAGTTCATCCATGTTCTTGCATAGGTAGCAATAGAATACATAGAGAGCAGCAAAAAACTCTTGAAAGCTTAGATGTACAAAACAATAGACCTTTGTTTGATAAAACTCAGATTCCATCTTAAATATTTCAGTGCAAAATCCAGAGTATACTGAAGCCTCAGCAACACCAATGCCACACTCCTTTAGGTCCTCTTCATAAAACATCACATTACCGATCAGCAGTTGTTTGAAAGCCACTTCAGCAAGTTTCAGAATCATCTTTCTGTTGGACTCTAGCAGTTTCTTTGAATCATTTTCATGTCCCTCCTCAAACTTTGTGTTCTTTGTGATTGTTTGAACAAGCAGAAAGTGAGAGTACATTTCAGTTAGAGTTGTGGGGATTTTTTTGGACTCCTGGGTCAGCAAACGTTGAAGCGCAGTTACTGATATCCAACAAAAGACTGGTATGTGGCACATGAAATGAAGACTTCTGGTTGCCTTAATGTGCGAGATGATTCTGTTTGCTTGGTCCTCATTATCCACTCTTTTTTTGAAGTACTCCTCCTTCTGCTGATCATTGAATCCCTGGATCTCTGTCACACGATCAATGTACTTGGAGGGGATCAGACTGGCTGCTGATGGACGCGAAGTTATCCAGATAAGAGCAGAAGGAAGTAGCTCCCGGTTGATGAGGTTCATTATCAGAGAATCCACTGTGGAGTCCATGAGGACATTACTGACAGCTAAAACGTGTCTAAAATCCATTGCAATTCTACTTTCCTCAAGGCCATCAAATATGAACAAAATTTTCTTGTCTGAATAAAGGCTTGAACTGCAGTGCTTAAGGTAAGGATGCAAGTGAACCAAAAGTCCATGAAGACTCCAGCGTTTATCTTTAATCAGGTTTAGCTTGCGGAATGGAAGTACAAACAGAAACATTATATCTTCATTAGCTTTATTTTCAGCCCAGTCGAGGATGAATTTCTGCACAGAGACTGTTTTTCCAATGCCAGCTATCCCCTTTGTAAGAACCGTTTTTATTTCTCCTTCATTGTCCCCAAAGATCTCATTGCAGTTGATTCTGGTCTCATAAGTGGATCGTGAATTCTCATGTTCATTATTTAATCTTTCATAACACTCTCCTTTTGTGATTATAAGATTTGTAAATACATCATTCAGTAGAATCTTTTTCTTTTTGTAAGTTCCTTCAATTACAAATTGACTTTCCTTCTTTAAGAAGGATTTATGATTTGTCATAATACTCTGAAAATCTGTAAGAAAAGAAAAGTGGTATATAAAAAAGATACATTATGTTCATTAATTAGGCCACATATAAATGTACACTGATTGAACAATTTATATGTATGTATGTATGAAGTTGGATAGTTTAAATACAGAAGTTCTCCAGGAATTTGAGACTTCTTGTGCCTGACTATAATATTTTGACAACAGCTTTAGAACATCCCTTACTTCCTACACATGAATGACTGACAGATTCAAAAGACCTAAGGCCTTTGGTTTTGGACTCCAAGTTCACACATGCTCATGGACAGAGCAGTAAGAGAGATTGACTTTAAGATCCCGTGAGCTCACCCACCTACAAACTTTTGTGGTGATAGGAAGTTGTGGAGAAGCTGACTTATCTATGTAGAAGAAGCCCTTAAGTTAATTCCTCTTCTTTCACAAATTTTGCCAAATTCAGTTCTATGCAAAATTTAGATAAAGACGCATATTAGCTCTGCTGATGGCATAAGGCGTCATGTTATACATAATTTAATACATGGAAATATGCTTTTTAAAATGTTCCTGTTTTCCTGCTCTTGCATTTACTCAACAATAAATGCAAATCATTTTGTGTAAGACTTTAAGGTAAAAGGTGCAGTCTGCATTTGACAAGAACTACAGATAAAAACAGACTGCATGGGAAAGCTGCTGTGTGGTTACACACCATGAGAAAAGCCATTTTGGTCAAGGCAACAGTGTCGTTTCACATGGGAAGTAGACTAGAGGGTGGAGTGGCAAATGTTTTTGTGCCTTGTAGTCCAAAACAGCCCATTATACATGATGAAACTATGATTTCCTGGTCAAAGTAGACATTTAAAACTAAATACGAATTTAAACAAAAGTAGCTAAATGTCATTACCTTTTTGGGATTTTGGGATTTTTCTGAGCCTGGGGTCTACCACAGTTGATGTTTCATCTTGATCAGATGATTGATATGAGCTCCCAGAGTGGCCTTGTGACATGGACAGCCTTCGTTTCTTTGAAGATTGCTTTGTGATATCAGGCTTCTGATGTTTACCCTGTATCTTGTTTTCCATTTTCCTTGCAAGATCATTTTTTTGCATTTTCTTCAAAATTTCTACAGCAACTTTGAGAACATCGTTTTTATAAACTTCAATCATTGTGTGTGCCACTCTTGTTCTTGATTTTTTGTCCAGCTTTGATGGTGGAATAAATGGCAAGCCATTTGGTGGGGAATGGATAAGGTGAAACTTGAACACATCTACTTCTTTTTTAATCAGTTGATCCAGCACTTCAAGAAGGATGGATGCTGCCATGGTTAAAACTGAAATGAAATATTTATAAAATTACAAAATGTTAGTAAATATTAATGTAACTATTTTTCTAATTAGTGTACTATTGCAATGTTGTGGTAGGCTATGCAAACAAATTTATTTAGAGTTTAATTCAGATTACAGAAAAGGCATTACGTTATTTTAAATTTTAGCACTGACAATCATGGTGTTATGTGTTTGATAACGAAAGTTCATTGAATGTAGGTTATTTGCTCTCACATTTGGGCTCACCTTACTTGGGAAAGAGGTTTGTTAGCAGTTGCTTTCACTAATTTCGTTTTTAACACTTTCCTGTCTGTCTTTTCTTTTCTGAAATCCGAATTTAGCTTTATTGGGCACCATCTTCTATAACTCAAATACAACGTCCACTGCCCTTCGGTAAAACAGACTAAACCATTTCATGCAAGGGGTGAAAATGAAAAATGAAATTAAAATGTGCCATATGTGTCAATTGTCATTTTTTTCCCACCGCAATCGAAATTTGTCCTCCGCATTTACCCATCTGTGCAATTAAAACACACACACAAACACACACTACATGATTACTAGGGGGCTGTGGTGCACACATATGGAGAGGAAACAGTGCCAATTTGAAAAGTAATCCCTACTAGGCAAAAATGGAAATGGAATCCGCAAAATGCATTGCTTTTCCATACAAACATGCAGAATACGTGCCAAAATGAAATGCAAAAGCACTATTACATTACATTTCAATGCACTTTATCTCTATTGAAAAACAATACACGAATTTGCATTCAAATCCAAAATGCTGAATTTGTGCCAGAATTGCATATAATACAGCTCAAAATGTAATCACGGCACAGAGGTATTGCTTTTCACCGTACGGTATTTCTGACAAATGTCTCCTTTAAATGTATCGATCACGAGATTGATTTAAACACTGATGTGATGAAAACATGCCACAATGAAAAGTAAAAGCTCTAGTGTGTGTGGATTTGTATTTAAAGAAAGAAACGCTGAATTTGTGCCAGAAGCCACCTTGAAATGCAATCGACTAAACATTGAAGGCCAAAATGAGGTGTCTCTTACAGATAGAAACCATTTACGTATGATGCACGTGTTGCTTGTCTGGCCCAACGCATTACAGGCATACAGCAGGCCTCTGAACTTGCCCCTCTGAAACATTTCGGTGCACTTTCTGTGCGCTTAACTACTCAATATGCCATGTTTCCAGATAGATTTGAGGTATTAAATGATGTTGGATCAGGCTAAAATCAGGTTCCTCTCTTAGGGAGTGACCTGTTCTTCATGATGCATTTGTTATTTCTCTGGCCCACCATCAATAAGGCCTTCAATAAGCCTCTGAACCTGCCCCTTTAAATCCGTTCACCTAAATGCCCACTGCTCAATATGCCATGTTGTGTGCTGGTATTTCTTCTTCCGATTCATTTGTGTTCTAGAACAGCATTTCTGTGTTTTTGGTTTGCAAATCTAAGAACATGTTTCCTTACGTTAGAAATGCTGACGAATTCAATCATGTACAAATCGCATACAATTGGAATGACTTGAAATAGAAACCATTATATATATATATATATATATATATATTAGTTTTCTACATTCACAAAATCAGTATGGGAAACAACCTCTTAAATGTATGCTCCTATGCTCGTTTGTTTAACCTATCTCTTTTAAACAAAGTGTGCAGCAAACACGCATCGTGAGCACAACCTTTTTGAATAAGGAACCAACTTCAGCCGCCGAATAAGGAGCTGCGAATAAGTAACCAAACAAATCTCAAACTGCGAAGATTGTGGAGTGTAGTGGACTGTAGTGGAGTGTTGTGTACGATAAGCCCATCTCAGCAACGCGATCGCTCTCTCACGCTGTACGCACGAGAACATTGTTCGTTTTTTCTATACTGTATTTATGATAAAGCGTATCTAAATCTAGGGTCACGCTTAACGACGAAAGCTGCTTTACGACGGACATTTCAGTCTCTAAACCCATCGTTAAGCGGGGACTCATTGTACATTTAACTGAACTGATCAGTTTCTGAACGGTGCCTGACAGTTCAGAGTTCATGCCTGTAAGGTCTTTCGGCCGGTGTTGTGTTGAATTTGTTTATCCGCGCATAAAGATGCTACAGATTATACTGTCGATTTATGTTTCTATGTATAAATAAGAGCTAGACTTTAATTATCCATCACAGCAAACGGCACGGAATTATCTATGTCCAAAGCCACACTGGCTAAAGGGTGTTAATTATTTTAAATAAAATACACACTGGCTATACGAAGTTCACCTCTGACCACGACTTTGCAGTATTACAGTAGCATTATGTCTAAATATCTAGTTAGGACAAAACTAGAGTGCTCAATGACCCAAGTTAAAATCACTGTAACTCCGGAATATCATCTGTAGTGTTTTTATGCGTGTGCAAACAAGGGGAGTCGGAATTTGCCACAACACATTCGTTTGAAAAAAATTATCCATCGTGCCTGCAACTTGCATGAGTTAAATGAAAATGAGCACTTTCTTCATTGATTTACAACTTTGTCCTACCACCTGATTAACTTTCTGTTCCACCCCTGACAGGTGAAGAAACATCTACAGAAAAGCCGCACCTCATTATAAGTCGCATGGTTCAAAGCGTGAGGGAATAAGTAGCGGTTTATAATCTGGAAAATACGGGTAGCAATCGCAGGAGCTCCACTGTGGTGTGTCGAGGTCGCATTCCGCTCTTCAGCACTGTTTGCAGGGTTCATCCACCTATACAAGGTGGAATTCAAGCACATGTACCGCACTTTCAAGGTCCATTGTCAGTATTGTCCAGCACCTTCAGCTTAATTAAGTTAAGCACGTAGTCGTCTGTAACTGCACCAGCCTCAATTTGTCCAATTAGACTGTTTATTTCCTCTTTTATTCTGTCGTGAAAAGACATTTCTGCTGCTTTCAAGTCCAACTACGAGCGATTGCTTCTGACTGGAGTCTAAGCTCCGCCCCAAATTCAGGTGAGCGTTCCTATTGGACAGTGATTAGATTTCATTCTGGCATGAATACAGCTTCGCAGAGACACAGTGGAATACAATGACGTTCAGTCGATTGCATTTCAAGGTGGCTTCTGGCACGAATTCAGCGTTTCTTTCTTTAAATACAAATCCACACACACTGGCGCTTTTACTTTTCAATGTGGCATGTTTATCACATCAGTGTTTAAATTTATTAATTAAATAAATCTCGTGATCATTACATTTAAAGGAGACATTTATGTCTGAAATACCGTACGGTGAAAAGCAATACCTCTGTGCCGTGATTACATTTCGAGCTGTATTATATGCAATTCTGGCACAAATTCAGCATTTTGGTTTTGAATGCAAATTCGTGTGTATTGTTTTTCAATAAAGAGATAAAGTGCATTGAAATGTAATGCAACAGTGCTTTGGCATTTCATTTTGGCACGTATTCTGCTTGTTTGTATGGAAAAGCAATGCATTTTGCGGATTGCATTTCCATTTTTGCCTAGTAGGGATTATTTTTCAAACTGGCACTGTTTCCTCCCCATACACACATGCCCAGAGCGGTGCAGCTCTAGCCCGGCACCCGAGGAGCAGTTGGGGTTAGGTGCCTTGCCCAAGGGCACCTCAGCCATGGCCTCAGACACTTATGTAGGTTACGACATAATTATATCCATCGATCAATCAATTTACTTCCCAAAACATTACATTGACACTAGTTAACATTTGTGATCTTTAAATTATATTAACATTTAAAAGAAAATAATATTCCAGACTCCTAAAGGGGCCTCCCCCTGGTAACTCAGTCCCCATTTGACCCAACCAAGAGCCCCACGTCACTAAGGAGTGTTTTTTCCCCCGTGAGCAGCGGAATACCGTAATATCGCGCTTAAATGCATATAACTTGAACCGCGCCATTGAGAAATACAAACGTTCTATGTCAAATTGGTGTTTTTAATGCAGTTTTAGTGCACTTCATGAGTACTGACGTTTGTTCAACCAATAGGTATCAAATATTTAAATGATTCAACCAGTGAAGAATTGTACAATTCGTACCACTGAGGGAAGTTTATTCTGAACAACATAGCAACGACACACTTATTTGATATGTAACACGACGCGTATGCAATATCAGTACTATAGAAGAAACATCGCCGGACCTGAATTTAATCATTCAACCGAAATATCTTTTCATATTAACTTGTTCGCATACCATAGCCAATTCAGCAGACAACGCTTAGCTTACCTGTACTGTTGATCCAGAACACCTTGAATGAACAGCACTCAAAATGTAGCTAGTTATAACAGTGTTATTTTAGCATATACCAAGTTGTCCTGCCCAGCTGTCATTATTTTGCCATTTTTTCTTTTATATTGAGATTTACAGATAATAAAGCCAGCATTTTTCATAACTACAGAAACAATACATTATCGTGTGGCGCCAAAATGAAGTGGCAAGTAAACTTCGGTATTTCCGTATTGCGTTAAAAAAAAAATCTTTGGATGGGAATTGTAGTTCGGTACTGCTCTACGCCATCTTTCTGCTCTTTACAAAATAAAGTACTTATTCATCTCTTATTTATTGAATGGAACAATATCTATTTATACTATTTATTTACACAAAAATATCAAACATGCCATAATTTGTTGCATGGTGGTTTACAGGACAAATAACAATTTAAACTTGTTGTAAGACATTCAATAATGGAGCCAAAAAGTTAATTAATTAATCTGAGAATGTATTGTTTGAGTTATCAAATCCCCCAGACACATTCGCGCAAGTTGTGCGGAGTCGCGCGCTACGGTCACTCGCGAAAGTATAATCCATTAATATGTGGCCCGTAACCCCCTTTTTGGCTATTTAACAAAATCCGACTACGCCACCCCTTAGTTTATTCCTAGAGCAAGGGGAGCTCTGAAATATCGATACACACAGGTTGCTTCAAGAAAAATATAAATTTCCTTTATTACAGAATTTGGTCACACAAGATTGACAGGCAAGCAAGAGAAATAATGATTGTAAATCTCAAATAAGAAAATAATAAAACAGGAATCTTTAATTACCAACTAAATATAAATAAACTAATCATAACGGAAAATATCCGGGTTAGGGATGGGACAGCTAAACCACTCAGTAGTGACTATACTTCCAAAAAAAAAAAAAAAAAAAAAAAAAAAAAAAAAAAAAAAAAGAAAACCCAATACTAGTAATAAGAAAATTCCACTGCAAATCAAATGAGTGATCACTGCACACCACTACAATTACTGAGAATATAGCGGTCTCATTACCCGGATCTAAATAAACCTATGATATATTTAGTCGTAGCCAGACCCCCCCTTAGGCAAAATATCAATGCAAATAACAATTAAACAATTGTTATATACTCTAGGAGTCAGAGCAGCAGTTAAAATAGTTAAAAATAAACCTAAGTGTTTGGAAAAAGAAAACAGCACTTATATTTCCAGGCATGAAAATGGGTCAGGGGTTAAAAAGGTGAGAAGACCGGGGGGCGGGGCATGTGACGTCATGGGGATACAGCGACAGGTGATGCCAAATATTACGGAGCCCGTAAGGTGACATCATGTAAAAAATATAATAACGCGTGGCCACGACTTACTAACGCGTGCGAACGACTTACTAAAGCTGGGCGTACACTGTGCGATTTTTGGCCCATTTTCAGCCGATTTTTCACTCGTGCGACTATTTTTCGATCGGGCCGAGTTTCGGCTCAATCGCGTGTCGTGCATCGTATAGTTTACACAGGTAAACGAGGAGCGATTCACACCTCACGACCAACTCCCGATCAGAAATCGCGGCGTCGCAAGAATATCAAACATGTTTGAAATTCAAATCGCTCCTCGTGAGATCGCATGAGAGCGTCGGGTCGTATAGTGTGAGTATATGAATCGTGAGCTGTGAACTTTTAAACCCTGCGATTTAGTCGTACAGTTTGAGCTGGAGCTGAGTACACGATTTAAAATATCGTACAGTGTACGCCCAGCTTAACGAGTGCGAACAAGATAATTAAGTATTACTTTATATAAAGCCAGGTTTACCTTCCTTGGGCAGTCAGTTTGCGAACATCCCTGGGATCTGCTTGCTTTGCTGTGAAAAAATAAACTTTGTTGCAGCGTGTGAAAGGCGACATTAGTATCTCGTTCCCACGCGTTATTATTTTTTTTTACATGATGTCACCTTATGGGCTCCGTAAAATATAGTAAAATCCATTTTAAAAATTTTGACTGTCTTGTCAATGGATTCAATGTATGGAGCCAGATCCTTAAACGCGAGAGGCCGCTTTCGCCATTCCAGAATGGCTCAGTCAAAACCATTACGTCTTAATGAACCAATAAATACATCAGCAGCGAAAATGTGTAAAAAATACCAGGGTTCACGTGTTTTTATTTTCTAACATGGGCTAAAGCACAGGGCAGACTCAAACGACAAGCGTTTACAACTTCATCTTCAACCTTTTCAGCCCTGGCGCGAATGTTATCCTCACCCGTCCCTGGATTCACCAGTTACAACTACAGACAACTTCAAAACGGCGAATTTCGCCGAAAGGTGACAGATTTTCATGCCTGATTTCACATCTAATCATAAAACCCGTAGTGACCTAGTAAAAACAGCTACATAAAAGAAATCAAAAAGAAAACAGCAGCTAGCCCCATTAAAAACACACTGGAATCTGTTTAACGGAAGGGGCAAGAGAACATAGCATGTTAGCTTTAAACAATCTACTAACAGTCTTCACCAGTCATAGCATTAAATGGTTCTAAAAAGAAAATACACGACACAAGCACCATATCAATGAGTTAAATCCATCAGTCTATTAAAATATGCACAGTATCAGACGGATGTTAAAAGATACATACCCCATTCACAGGCAGCAATTCTATCGTTCTCCCAGTCAACTTCTTATGACCATAGTGCAGTTCTCAGCTAGCCTAAGCACAAGGCTAAATTACTAGTCAATATTTAAGATAAAAAGAACACACAAAGAGGGGGGAATTACACCGCAACATACCTTTAGTTACTTCTGAGCTCTGTGTTACTCTCTGTGCTGCAATACACACAAGCCAGCACTCACGCACACGCAGCTCCAACCAGCCTCTCAGTCTCAAACTCTGGCTTCGTTGCAGTGACTCGCGCTGATCCCACACACGCCGTAGGCTTGGCAAGCTTAGCTACTTCTGCTAACAGGACCCCGTAGCTGCCCATATATCGGCCTGTCCACAAAAAAACCCGGGAAGCTCAGCCAATGCCGACTCGCAACCCATTAACCACAGCCCCAAGTACCACTGGCTACAAATATAATAATTTATATTCATTTATATTTTTTTTTGTTGATGCTGGTCCAGCGTGCCGCGTACCAGTGATTATGCCTCGGCATGCCAACGGTGGCACGCGTGCCATAGGTTGCCGACCCCTGTCCTACACTATAAAGAAAACTTCCACTAGCAAAAAAACGAAGATTGATGTATAAAAATCTGGAGAGAACCAAGGGCTGATCCGTGATGTGTAATATTTGAAATGTGATGTTTAATAATATTACTAATGTAAGTAATGGATTGTGCTGAAAAACGATAACGTTCATAAAAAATAATCCGAAAATGATAGAGGCCTATGTCTATTCGGGGTTTTATAGAGCGTTCCCGATGAAGGGTTCGGCGAATAAACTGAGCTTCAATATCCACAGGATACTCGAGGAAAGGACACATCATGATGACGTGTTTGTAACTTGGGTTTAGGTTCAAGTTAACTTGCCAGCAAGCAAGTTAGCTTCAGAGCGTAAATTGCTATAGTAACTGACTCAGGTTCTCTCTAAGCTCGGTTTCTGGAACGAAAAACCCTGAGTTTTTGTTAACTCTGTTTACTTACCCGGTTTCGTCACTTAACCCGCTTTCTGGAATAGCCCTCTGTGCCCAGCCTCGCTGTATTTCCCTACTCAAGTTAAAAACTGCATAGCACTGCACTATACACTTCACTAATTTCATACAGTATTTCATTACCGAAGATCATGCATGATTGTTGACTCTTGAAGACTAAAGTGTTACAAAAATGTATCTTACTTGTCTCCCTTTTATGGGATAATGGCATACAATAAAATATTCATACTATTGTAAACTAATAAAATACTGTAAAATGAAATGGAAAAAATATATATATATAATGTGCCATATTTGTCAATTGTGATTTTTCACCACGACTGAAATTTGTCCCCCGCATTTACCCATCGTTTTTTCTTCTTTTTTATTTCAATATTTTCCAGCAAAAAGATGACTTTATGATTTTATGATTTTATACAATCCTATGACTTCCAAGGTACACTGATGAAGATACAGGAGTGCGAGCGGGGACAGGGGACAAGGTAAAACCTGACGACAGACATGGGTACAGGGACAAAGTGAGTGATAACCTTGGGGACTGACACAAGGACAGATCCTGAGACAATAACACTAGACACAGAGATGGGATCAGGCAGCTGGACACAAATGGTACAAAACCAGGGACTGAACAGGGCAAAAATGGGGATACAGGCATGGAACAGGCAGCACAAGCAGGGGGCACAAAAACAGTTTCAGTTTTTAGCACACAGGCTGGTGGTACAGTCACTGTGGGCCCCAGGCGGGCCTCAGGTACATGGGCAGACTCCAGGCGGGCTTTAAGTTTATGGGCTGACCCCTTCCAGGTCGTGGGGACAGGAAACGAAGGTGTCTGCTGGCGGGGTGCCGGCATGGGTCCAGGACTCTCCTGGGCCTCCGGCACGGGTGCAGTGAGAAACTCCTCTCAAGTCAGCAGTCTCCCAACTGATCCATTTTCGCCTGTAGAGCTATGAGCCTCTCCATGATCGAATCCATGCTTTTATTAACAGTCACAGTCTGCGCTCCGACAGCTTGCATCAAACCAAGTAATCAAATTTCCAAATAAATGTCCTCAATGTCTTCCAGGGAGAAGAAAACATAGTACAGTAGAATCTGCATAAAGATACACTATTTTAGCTTACGTATACGGGGCGGACTACCCTCTTCTTCAAACTCTAGAGGAGTTCTGCACTTTGGCCGGTGCAGAGCGCAACCAGCTCTTCCGTGCCTGTGAGAGGTGAGCAGTGCACGGGGGAGAAGTCCTGATGGCTGACTCTTCCACCTTTGCATCAAGAGACCACGATGGAAAAGCACAGAGGAAGACCACAGTTGCGCTTCTCGTTCTTTCCTCCATGCTTGCTACCGGGCATCCTGTTTGCTTTATTAGCTTTTAGCAGAGCTGCACACAAGGGCGTAGGAGCGGGTTTGACATTGGGGGGGACACATTTGCTATCAAATCAAAGCCCACCCTATCCTCTAAAATATTATTAAAACTGATTCCACTGTAGGTAAGGTAGTTAATCACTGTATATATAGTGACATAGAACATTTGTGGAATTACAGTAAATTGCTAATAAATAAATAAACAAAATCGGTCAATCACGACACGAGCGAAAGGAAAATTATGTGGGATTTTTCTCGGGTAGGCAGCTTGCTTTATGGAAGAAGAAACAAATCTGTTCAAACTTCAAATCAGCAAGGAGCTCATGCTTCAGCCGACTAAAGACTCAGGTGAAAATTGATTCTTACCTCAATGTACAAAGCATTAAATATAGATAGAGATACAACGGGATTTATTTTAAATACGTTAGTTCTTGTATGGCCTGGCACCAAACGGTCTCCTAGAGATTTAAGTTGCCTTTTCTAAAAACAATTATACTCGTTTACTTAAATAAATGTGACGTTGTCTAGATTATGCCTTTTATTGAAAAACCTAAACCTCAGAAAAGCTCATCCTGTTCCAAAATGATTCGTGTGAAAAAGTGTAAATTTGTACAGACCGAATGATTATGTAAAGCTTTGCATGTATTAAGAATTTGTGGCATCTGATACGACATAAAATTTTCCGTACTAGACGAGTTGTAAAGCGAAGTTGTGTATTAATGTTTCAAGGCAGCAGAGACATACCAGGCCCGTAGCCAGCATTGTGATGGGGGGGATCTTTTCCCCCCAAAAGTGGACTTTATTTGGCTCTCTACTCCAATGCCCCCTAAATACGCGAGCACACTTCAAACTTTTTAATTTACACATATATTATTCATTATAAGCAAGGTTGCCAACTTTTCAAAATCACTAGGACTGAGATTTGATTTGGGGGCGGGGGGAAGTGGGTGGTGTGTGTGTCAAACGGTGACGGGGGGGGGGGGGGGGGGGGGGGGTTATGTCTTATATGTTTCCTCGATCGATCGCCGGTGGTTGGCGCTAGAGCGAACTAGTAACTCATTGAATCATAGATGTAGATCGGAAATAAATAAACGTGATTTTTTTTCAGCGTGAGAAATCGGATGTATGGCGTTTGAGCTTGTGAAAACGGTCAAATGCGTGTGTCTCACGCTCATTGCGTGAGAGTTGGCAATACTGTTATAGGTTTGTTGTGAGTCTGTATATTCACAGGAGATTAACAATTCATTCATTGAATAGCCTACCTATCTTGAGGGGCATGTGTGTACGGAGGGAGGGTGCAGGGGCGGGGGGGGGGGGGGGGAATCGAACGATCCCCCCTGGCTACGGGCCTGCATACCCGTTGTTTCTGTTATATTCAGTTATCGAAAACATGTCGCCAAATTAACAGTAGCCTTTACGTAAGATGCCGATGCATTTCCGTGTTAATACTGCCTCTCCAAATTAATCAGACGCTGCAAATCTTAAATCGGAATACTGCACGGGATTCCTCTGTTTCGGGTTATTTTCCTGTGTCATTCTGTTATATATTCTCCTGTGTTCCCGGGTTGATGGCACGTTTTCCGGGATCTTCTAATGAAGACATTTCCAGCAGTGAGGACACCAATTCATCTGACTCAGACAAAAATAATAATTTTGGTGTCATGACAGTATGGTGAGTGTGTTCCTACTGGACTGTGCTACACTTGTGTGTATGTGTATATTAAATTATGTTCTTTGTAAGCTTTTCTGATTTTTTTTTCTTTTTTAGTCTAGAGCAATCAAGTCAGAGACTTTCATCTGCTCCAAGCTGCATTTCATTACAGAGCAATTCATCAATGCTTCTTCCCATCACATTTAGAAATAATTACAGCGATGGGAGTTATTCTTCAGGCCAACGGTACAAACCTAGGAAACCAAATTTCACATCAAACACAACATTGCCTTAAAGGTGCTGGAGAAACAGGATGACAGAAGGGAGTCTGCCCCAGTAACCACACCCCACACAGTAACCACACTATTTATAACGCCAGGATAAACCTGCCCCGCGACTCACACGGCTCCACCGCAATTTACAATTAGGGAGGGAATTAGTGGGATTGCCCCAAAAATCTCACTCTGCCACATATATAATATTCTCTATGCATATATGCATGTGTATGTATTATTATCTCTATGCATATTTATGTGTGTATGTAATTGTCACATAGGGCTCCGCCCCCCTCTGCTAGCTGTCATTCCCTGTCGTCCTGTTTGGTGTGTCAGGGTTTTTCCATGCCTGTTAGTCCCGCCTTGTTTTCTGTCGCCATGGTTCCCCGTCTGTCTGTCTCGCCCCTGTCATCAGTGATCTCACCTGTGTCTAGTTAGTTTCTGTGTATTTAATCCTGTTTAATCCTGTTGTATTTCACCTCTGTTCATGGTTCCTGCTTGGTCTTGCTCCTTCGCTCCCAGGTATTTTGGTTCAAGTCCCTTACTGTCCGTATTCTGTCCTTGAGTATGTAGAGTGTTTGCAATGCCTGATGCCTTGAACTGTAAAACATCAACGTTTTATTTATTTGTATTTATTTTCTCTCTTTTTTGTGCAAAACATTAATCTCTAAGAGTTCATCCATTGCACCTCACTGATGTCACTGTTAGGGTATTTCTATGTTCAGTGTTTGAGTGATGAGTTGTAATAACACTGAAAAATAATAAAATTTCCTGTCATCTATTTTGAACATTTATCTAATAATTTTACATCTTATTGTTAAAAATCATTAAATAGCAATAACAATTTTATGCCATTATGCCAAATGTTTTTGTTGCTGTCGGAATAACCTATTACAATAAATCATCACATCACATTATCTGTTTATTGTGCAATATTTATTGCTTGACTATTGATTGTCACTGTTCTGTTACTACCTCACTCCCTGCTGGTTTTTCTCAAGCCAAGATTGGCTGAAAACCTTGTAAGAATTCCAGTGCCCCTGTGGTGTAAATGGCAGAATGGAAATGTGAAAGTTTATGATTTAGAAACCACTGTATAAATGATGACCGTAATAAAATTGCCATACATGCTGAGCTGTATATGTGTCTGCTCATTAAAGAGATGCTCCATAACCTTCCTGATCTTAGCTAATCTGAGAGGGGCACGACATGTGAAGAAACTCTCTATGCATTACTCTTTCTGCAAGGCTCTGCAGGCATGGCATACACAACGCCATAACATGCATGTTTAATGCAAATATATAAGGTTACTCTGTAGACAGAAGAAAACAAGAGTTTAGCCATCACAGGGCTGGTAACTGGGAATTATAGATCCTACACATTTTTGCAAATGTTTTAAATTCTACAATGTGTGAAACTGTGAGGGCAAATTAAAATGTATAAATAGATAGTAGCAATGGGAGTGTTAGTGATGATTTGAGTCATGGACGTAATTTTGATTTCATAGGTGGGGGGGACACAAATGGGGGTGCTGGTGTGTTCCAGATCGTTGGGGGAGGGGGGGGGGTGTCGAACGAAAATTGTTGACAGGGGGGGTGTGCGGAGAACGTAAAGTGTTGCCGGAGCGGAGCTCAGAGTGGTCATTTTTTGCATGGTCCTAGCGCTAGATTTGTCGCTATTTAAATATTTGTTTTTTAACTGTTAAAATGTGGGGGGACATGGAATCGTCGCTACTTAAATATTTGGTTTTTACCGTAAACCCCCCCCCCCCCCCCAATTACGTCCGTGATTTGAAAAGCTAGCTCTTGAAAGTGTCAAACACATGACTAAATCATTCAGTCAAAAGTTTTAAAAAGAAGTTTTTGTTTATATTTTTCATGTATTTTTCAAAATATTGAGTTAAACATGTATTTGGTAAATAAAACATTTTATACAAGGGTTTTATCAGGCGAGATTCAAATGAAATGACATCAGAGAGAGGAGACATGACTAAGTGTCTGAAATGGCATAATTAAGCAGTTTGCACTAGATTCAAAACAGTACGTTCATTCAGTAGGCGAGTGGGCAGTATGCATCAGACATGTGAACAAGTCACTAAATACATCTCAATCTTCACAATCAAGTCTCGAGTCAAGTCCCAAGTTAATACAATCAAGTCTTGAGTCAAGTCCCAAGTCAATACAAGCGAGTCTCGAGTCAAGTCCCAAGTCTTAAACTTCAAGTCCTAGTCAAGTCACCAGTTGTAATTTCAATATTTAAAACAATTGATGCAGTTGATTAGTATATTAAGTTAGTCAGACTAATTAACGTTAGGCGTTTGAGTGTTTCGGTTCGCTTGAGTGACATGTTGTCGCAATTGTAGTCGTCACCTCACCTACAGCCCCCCCCCCCCCCCTTGCCTCAGTGACTTTCGTTCATCCCCCCCCCCCCCCCCCGGTCCCCGCTTTCGAATTATCGTTGGTGCGAAAGTGGTGACACAAGTGAAGTTGTTGTTCGTGACACAAGTGAAGTTGCTCATGTGGACCCCTGTAAAAGTTCATTGTCAGGAATAGCCGATGACATAATCAAGTTCACCTGTTTCACCACCACGCCCACATTCCATACATACTTAAGCACCAGAACTACACTTCCTGGTTGCGAAGTATTGCCTCCATGTTGTTGCATACCAAGCCTTTTCTCCGGTCTGTCTGCCTGTGTACCGAACTCTGCTTGCCCCCTAGACCACGTCTCCCGCCTGATCCCTGGATACCTCCCGGACTCTGCTCTCGCCTCTCGACCTCGGACCGTTCTGACCACCGCTACTCCACTACAGCCCTACACCAGCATAACACCGCTGTGTGCTCTACGTGGCCTGCTGTACTGAATTATCTTAATAAAAAGCACTCACTTCCACATCAGGATCTCTCCTCGCGTGTTCCATTCGTTACAGAATACTTCGCCATCAACACAGATCCTGCGGAAACTCAGACTCGTCCGGCTCATCGAAAGACGCAGGTCACAGTTCTGACGAGGTACGATCGACAGTTCTCCGAGACCATACCCCAGAACACCCAAAGTGCCAATCCCGTGACACCTGTTCCCTTGACCGCTGCTATGCTCCTCGCAGACATCCCAGTGGCTGTACCTGAACGGTATGATGGCTCTCCGGAGCGTTGCCGGAACTTTTTAATGCAGTGCTCAATGTACTTCACGTACCACCCAGTCCAGTACCAGACAGATCGACAACGGGTGGATTGTATGCTGTCCTTCCTGACCGGAGAAGCAGGGACCTGGGCTACAGCTCTTTGGAACAGCGGAGATTCCGCCCTGGGGTCCGAACGCCGCTTCACAGAACTACTCAAATCCGTCTTCGATCACCCCGCTGCAGGTCACGATGTCGGTACCCAGCTATGCGAGATCAAGCAGGGGAGACGCAGCGCTGCAGATTACGCCTGGGAATTCCGTACGCTGGCTGCTGGTAGTGGCTGGAGTGAGACCGCCCTAAAGACTGTGTTTCACCATGGTCTGAGGACAGATCTGCAGGTTGAGATGGCCTGTCGAGGAGAAGAGCGATCCCTTACTGAGTTCATACAAACAGCGGTGAACGTAGATAAACTACTCACTACTCACCATCCCGTTTCAGCCGGTGCATGCTCGACCACTCCCCCCAACCAGTCATCTCGTTTCTCAGGAAAGGCTATGCAGCTGGGCCGGTCTCCGCTCAATCCCCTGGAGAGAGCTCGTCGCATACGTGAGGGGCTCTGCCTCTACTGCGGCGAGGAGGGTCACTTCCGTGACCAATGTTCCACACGACCATCTCGTCCCCACGAGGGCTCCCCCTCACAAACCGAAGTAAGACCACCTTTATTTTCTCTGTGTGCCAAGTCCCAACTTACCCTACCTGTACAGCTCACCTGGGGGGGTATTGACCACTGTTTCTCAGCTTTGGTCAACTCAGGCGCAGGAGGGGACTTCCTCGATAGCGAGTTAGCAAAATCGTTAAATATTCCCGTTGAAAAAGTGAATCCCCCCTTGAGAGTGAATTCTGTGAGTAGACAACCCATTGGTACTGGAATGGTAAAGTTACGTACCAAGCCGTTGCTCCTCCGGGTTGGGCTGTTTCACTCTGAACTGAGACAATTCTATCTGGTCTCCGCCCCTCGTGATTCAGTGATTCTCGGTTTTCCCTGGCTGAGAGAACACGATCCGGTCATCTCCTGGCAGAAACGGGAATTAATCGCGTGGAGACCGCGCTGCCTGCAGAATTGTGTGCACTTACCCCTTCGCTCCTCGACGGTCGAGAGCCCTGAAACGCCCCTCTCTGATGCGGTTCCTGAACAATATTGTGCATTCAAAGACATGTTTAATAAGGAGCACGCTAGTATGCTTCCTCCTCATAGAGCTTGCGACTGTGCCATAGACCTCCTTCCCGGGGTGACTCTACCTAAGAGAACAAAACCTTACCCGCTGTCCCGTCCAGAAGATGCCGCCATGGAAGCGTACGTCAGCGAAGCTCTCCAGAAGGGGTTTATCCGCCCGTCCACGTCCCCTGTCGCGGCGGGGTTCTTCTTCGTAGAGAAGAAGGATGGGGGTTTACGTCCTTGTATAGATTACCGGGCCCTGAACGCTGTTACATCCAAATTCGCTTACCCCCTGCCTTTCATCTCTGCCTCACAAGAATGGTTGATGGGGGCTACGATCTTCACCAAACTTGATCTCAGGAGCGCGTATAACTTGATCAGGATCCGCGCGGGGGATGAGTGGAAAACTGCCTTCGTCACCGCCAGAGGGCACTATGAGTATTTAGTAATGCCATACGGACTGTCAAATAGTCCGTCTGTATTTCAGGCGTTCATGGATGACATATTCCGGGACATGATTGACAAATACGTGTTCGTCTATATTGATGATATCTTGATCTATTCCCCCTCTGTCCAGGACCACATACAACACGTTTCTTCGGTCTTGCAACGTCTACGAGAGAACGGCTTGTATGTGAAGGCAGAAAAATGCGAGTTTCACGCACCGACTATCTCCTTCCTAGGCTGTACCCTCTCTCCAGGACGCATCGGCATGGACGACGACAAAGTGGAAGCCGTCGCTAACTGGCCAGTTCCCCGCTCTGTCAAGGATCTCCAACGGTTCCTTGGATTCGCCAACTTCTGTCGTCGGTTCATCAGGGGTTTTGGTTCGGTGGCGGCCCCCCTTACCGACCTCCTTAAGGGGGGAAAGAGGCGCCACTTCGTATGGACGCCTCTAGCGGATCATGCGTTTAACACGCTGAAGACCGCATTCACCAGCGCCCCCCTACTACATCTTCCGGACCCCACGTTACCATTCATCGTCGAAGTCGACGCATCAAACGTAGGAGTGGGGGCTGTTCTGTCGCAGAGACAAGGTAATCCGCCCAAGCTGTTCCCGTGTGCCTATCTTTCTAAGAAGCTGAAACCGGCCGAAGTGAACTACGACGTAGGTGACCGTGAACTCTTAGCTATGAAACTGGCTCTCGAACACTGGCGACACTGGTTGGAGGGAGCGGAGCACCCCTTTCAGGTATACACGGATCATAAGAACCTGGAGTACATCAGGTCCGCACGACGGCTCAATCCCCGACAAGCTCGATGGGCACTGTTCTTTTCCCGCTTCAAGTTCACAGTGCACTACCGACCAGGGTCCAGAAACACCAAAGCGGACGCGTTATCTCGGATTCATGATAGAACGCTGAACAACAAAACACCTGACCATATCCTCGGGGAATCCTGCTTCATCGACCTCATCCGGTGGGATATCCAAGACGACCTGGAAGATGCGCTTCGCGCCGACCCGGGCCCTGCGGACGGCCCTGATGACAAACAATATGTCCCTGTTCCGATCCGGGGACGTCTCCTCCAACTCGCACATGACACTCCCAGCACTGGTCATCCCGGTATAACCCGCACTAAACACCTGATCTCACAGAAATACTGGTGGCCGTCATGGGAGGAGGACATTCGCGACTATGTTCTCGCCTGCGCTGTATGCGCACAGTCACGCACCCCTCGAGCGCTGCCCACCGGTCAGCTCCTCCCATTGTCGATACCCCGCCGTCCATGGTCTCATCTAGCCATCGACTTCATCACGGACTTACCTGTCTCCGGTGGCAACACAGTAGTGCTCGTGATCGTAGACAGATTCTCGAAGATGTGCCGCCTAATCCCACGACCAAAACTACCCACTGCTATGGAAACAGCCTCAGATGTGTTTCACTACGTGTTTCGAATATATGGACTACCTGAAGACATTGTGTCGGATATAGGCGTGCAATTCACCTCCCGCGTCTGGACTCAGTTCTGTAAGCTACTCGGGATTACTGCCAGCCTAACCTCCAGATACCACCCCCAGTCTAACGGTGAAGTAGAGCGATATAACCAGGAGCTAGGTCGTTTTCTCCGCCAGTACTGCTCTTCTCGGAGGGACTGGCATAAATATATCCCCCGGGCCGAATACGCTCGAAACTCCATCATTCATTCGTCCACCAAACTAACCCCTTTCCAATGTGTATACGGTTACCAGCCTCCGTTCTTCCCTTGGGATAAAACTCCCGCTGATGTTCCCGCTCTGGACGACTGGCTAAAGAATAGTGCCCGTGCCTGGGAGCTCGCGCACGTACAGTTGCGGCGCGCGCTCCACACCCGCCGTATGAATGCTGACCGCCGTCGTCTCCCCGCTCTCATCCATCATCCCAGTCAGCGAGTGTGGCTGTCCACCCGCAACCTCAACCTCCGCCAACCTTGCCACAAGCTCAAGCCCCGATACATCGGACCTTTCAAGATCCTTCGCAGGGTAAATGCGGTCACCTATAAACTCTTGCTACCCCCCCAATACCGCATTCATCCCGTTTTCCACGTCTCCCTCCTGAAGCCTGTCCATTACAGCCCCATGTCAGTATCCCCGTTACAGGACCGCCCCCCGGAACCTCTGGACATTGACGGTAGACCTGCTTACATTGTACGGGAATTACTGGAATCACGACGTCGACGTGGAGGTCTCCAGTATCTCGTCGACTGGGAGGGATATGGTCCCGAGGAACGGGCCTGGGTATCCGCTCGCGATGTCCTCTGCCCGTCGCTCATTGCTGACTTTCATGCTGCACACCCACATTTCCCTGCCCCCCGGGGTCGTGGCCGGCCGCCTTCGAGGCGTGGAGCGTCTAGAGACGCTCCGTTGCGGAGGGGTAATGTCAGGAATAGCCGATGACATAATCAAGTTCACCTGTTTCACCACCACGCCCACATTCCATACATACTTAAGCACCAGAACTACACTTCCTGGTTGCGAAGTATTGCCTCCATGTTGTTGCATACCAAGCCTTTTCTCCGGTCTGTCTGCCTGTGTACCGAACTCTGCTTGCCCCCTAGACCACGTCTCCCGCCTGATCCCTGGATACCTCCCGGACTCTGCTCTCGCCTCTCGACCTTGGACCGTTCTGACCACCGCTACTCCACTACAGCCCTACACCAGCATAACACCGCTGTGTGCTCTACGTGGCCTGCTGTACTGAATTATCTTAACCCTCCGGCCTTCCTCATTTCCTGTATACCCCCCGCAGCTTCGCGGTCAAAATGACCGGTCTTCACTAAACCCTAAAAAACACTAAAAAAATAGCAAAAAGGAGTTTTGAATGCATTTTTATTCATCCCAAATTTCTTTATTTTTTCTTCAACGAGCAATTTAAGGTAATGTACAATAAAAAAATGTGAAATATAACATAACCCATTCATTTACTTAGCACATGTAGGGCAGTATGCAAGTGCACAGCCTTTGCAGATATATTTCTTACACCCGCAGCACACAGTGTGTGTTTTACAGTCCTTCTTTGGAGGGCAGAACTGGCATCTTTTCCTCTTACTTGCCCTAGCTGGGGCAGTGGCTGTGGTAGCTGCATCCTCAGGTTGATCTGGAGCTTCTGCACTCTGAATAGCTTTAACAATTGCTACTGAGGCTTCTGTGCGAGGGACATGCTTCCTTCTCTCAATGAGTGGAGTTACAAGTGCCTTTCCAAGCTGCTCCAGGAACAATCTCCTCTTGTTCTGCTTATGAGGCATCCATGTCGGGTTGGTCTCTCTCCAAATCACAAATGCATTGTAGCAGGAAACATCAATGATGTTGTGGAAGATGACCAGGGGCCAGCGTGCAGTCATTCTTCTGCAGCTATATGTTCCAATCACCTTATCCAGGTTGTCCACACCTCCTTTGTTGCGGTTGTAGTCCAGGATGATGATTGGCTTCCTGTCCTCACGATCACTAATGTCACCATCTTTGTGCAGTGTGCTCAGAAGAACTACATTTTTGTATTTCTTTGGAAGGTAGGACACTACAGTGGTGGTGGGCGTGAAAACAAACTTTGAGGAGAAGACCTTTCTCTCCTTTGACGCAAGCAGTGCAGGTGGGAGCTCAGGCTTGTTTTTTCTTACTGTACCAACCATGGTGATCTTCCTCTTCAGGAGCTGCTGTCCAAGTTCATAAGAGGTGAAGAAATTGTCACATGTCACATTGTGACCCCTCAGTCCCTCTGTCACATCAAGCACAACTCTCATCCCCTGGTTCTTCTCTGGGCATCCACTGGTCGGCTTCCCAGTATAAACTTGCATTTTCCAAGCATAGCTTGATTTGGCATCGCAAGCCACCCATGAATTGATGCCATATTTTGCTGGCTTGCTGGGCATATACTGCCGGAAAGGACAACGACCTTTGGACAAAAGACATTAGTACCAGTGATTAGTATCAGTGTAACAAAAAGCAGTCAAATAAATCTATAGTAAAAATAACTTTTAATACAAATATGAAAACAATTACCTCTAAATGGAACCAGTTGCTCATCCACTGTTACGTCAGGCCCTGGATTGTAGAGGTAGGGCAGCCGCTCCTCCCACTTGTCCCATACCTCTCTTATGGCTGCAAGTTTGTCTGTCACACGTCTTGCTGGTCTTGACTCACGGTCATCAAATCGTAGCAGTCTTGAATAGGTTTGAAAGAGTTTGAGTGGCATTGTGGCTCTGAAAATTGGCCTTCCACTCTCTGCATCCCATAGACTAGCTGCAGCCTCACCTCGGGACCTGTACACACCTGCTAAAATTAGCAGCCCTAGGTAGGCCTGCAGGTCAATCTCATCCATCTTTTTCCAGCTGTCTCCATATTTGCGAAAACCCTCCAGATTTGTCATCTCCAGGATTATTTTTTCTATTGCTGGTGTGATGAACAGGTAGAATGTAGAGACAATATCATGAGCATGAGAAACGGCATACCTTGTAGGTCCTGGGGTCATCTTTATGACGTTTTGTTCTGCATACCTGCCATGTTGGCCATATGCTGCTGAGGACCATGTTATTTTGCCATTTTTTGAAAGCACAGTCTCTCTTTCAGGTTTAGGGTTTTCTTCTTCTTCTGATGATGATGATTCATTATGCTCTGGGTTGTATTCCTCCCCATCTTCTTCCTCAGATACATCCTCCACTTCTGAATCATAGTCGTCTTGCTGGACATCTGAGAACATCAGCTCTACAGCCTCTTCAACAGTATAACGCACACTCATGGCTTCAGTCCTCTTAGAAATTTGGCCTTCAGGAATCAGATCACCATGTAACATCAAGTGGATTACAACCCGTTCTACTGTAGTCTATTTGGGAGGACCTTATATACATTTTGGAATGTGGGAGGAGGAAGGAGGAGGAAGACAAGGAGTTTAGGGGGTTAAGTGTGGGATGAAGGTGAGGAGGAAGAGGAGTTCAAGGAGGGGTCACTGTGGGATGAAGGTGAGGGCACCTGGGCAATCAACACTGGATTGGGCAGTTGATAGTCGTCACTTGAGGACAAAGGATATACAAAGGACAGAAGTGTTCTCAGGGATTTTGATGGTTGCCACATCAGGAGTTGATTGTATAGACAGTCAGCAGACGAAGAATAATCTCCATAGAGACAAAGGGGTAAGATCTGAAATAAGTATCTTTTCTCTCAGTACAGACATAATTTGGGGTCCTGTTATCTGCAGCAACTCCGGCAAGTCTGTGAGAACACCACCTGATTTGCCTTGTTTACATCTGTTACTGATTGATCTGAGACACAACTAAACATTGTAACATTCTGTGGTTTACTCTGTAACTCTGTGGCCTTGATTTCAACTCTATTTGCCTCATCGGTCATTTTGACCTGAAGACCATCTTTGTACATTTTTTTGTACAGCTTACATGGAAATGTGAATAAAAGCAAAATTTCACTTTTTCTACTGTTGGGACCAATCTAGGCAAAGTCATAAAATTTCAAGTTAAAAAATTGCATTTTGTGGATTTTTTGGGGGTTTTTAGCACAGTGGCGGGTCATTTTGACTTCCGCATCAGGATCTCTCCTCGCATGTTCCATTCGTTACATTCATTTTCGACCCCTGAGTTATCACATCCCAGCTAGCTGGCTAACCGTTATAGCATTATGTGAAATATACATAGCAGAGACTTGCTTTTGTTTGTGCAGCCTCAAATGTCGAACAAAGTTTGAAGTGGTTGCATCTCCATCTCTTATCCTGACTCCACATGTCTTGCATGTCGCAGTTCTTCTTTTATTCACAACAGCATAATCTTTATAATTGAACAGGATAATTTTTGGGAGCATGTTGCTTGTCCTCTCCACACAAATTCAACGCTACTGCCCCCCTCCCCCTCTCCGGAGAGATACGGATAAACTGAGCTGAGCAGTTCACATTTTACAGCACCATTTAATACAAAATCATCCAGTTATGTGATTCTATATTACTTATTTATTATGTTAAAATTAGGGTGACCAGACGTCCTCTTTTTCCCAGACATGTCCTACTTTTGAGACCTAAAAAAATTTCAAATTTCAAAATCGTCTGGGATTTTGCGAAGTAAGTGTGGGTAGATCGCATGACATTAAAAAATAGTGTATGAATGACAGGCAATCGTCCATCTGCACTGACAGTTGTATTTTGATTGACATAAATGGTAGCCAATCCGCTGTCTAGGGTTTGACACACGCTACCCCCCGTCAACAATCGACACACGCCGCTAAAAAATAAATTTGTAAAAGGTGTCCTCCTTTTCAGAAACCCAAATCTGGTCACCCTAGTTAAAATAAGGATTTTAAGTCTTTTCAAGTCTTAAAGCTCAAGTCCGATTCCAAGTCCAAGTCAGTAAAGGTAAAGTCTAAGTCAAGTCGCAAGTCTTCGGTGATGTTGTCGAGTCAAGTCACAAGTCATCAGTTTAGTGACTCGAGTCGGACTCGTGTCCAAGTCATGTGACTCGAGTCCACACGTCTGCATACAACCTTTGACACTACATCCTACATCTTACGCATGCCATGATGTCACACCACCACAGTAAAAGACCCCTATTCATTAAAAGCCCCATTTCACAACATTTTTCTACTTTTTTATTTTCATCACATTTATCTAAACTGGTCATGAATTCCGAATCAACATCAAGACTGTATCTGAGAGTAGCTCAAAGAAGAACATTTACTAGCAATTTATTGATTTTATACCTCAGAGAAAATGTAAGTAGCCTACCGCTAACATCTTTAACAATGCAGTAGTAGCATTGTTACAGTAGTAGTATTTTTTACAATAAATGAAAAAGTATATATACAGCATTATCATATTGTTCTATTGTGCCCATGCTGCAGCTGTATTTCTGTGGTGGAGACCCCTGGGCAGATTTCAGACTCTCCCAGGAGACCTTCACCTCACTCATCAATGCACTGAGGCAGGAAATCGGTCATGGGTGGAGAAGGGACACGGAGCTGTTGGTGTTCCTTACTGGCTGGCACACGCAGCGTCCTATCGTTGTGCACAGAGTGAGCAAGTCAATCAGTGGGATTGTGACGAGGGTCATCACCTTGGCAGGTGGTGTCATCGGGTGCCACATTCAAATAATACTCCCATCTGCAAGCACACAGGTACCCGAACAGGAAGCTGTTCTACTCCATCCAGCTGCAGGCCATGACCACTAGGAAAAAATGTATAGTTATTTTTGTTGGCTATCCTGGATCTGTCCATGATCTGAGGGTATTATACAACAGCCCTGTGTATTAAATATATATAATTTTTTCTTCAATTTCGAATGCCTCCGCTACTCCAGTTGAATCATACAATGGGACAGTGTGCTGCAGTTGTAGTAATGTAGTACGTCATGCAGGTAAGTGTAGCGTAGCCTACTGTTTAATGCTTACTGTTGTTTTTGTTCAACCCGTTCTCGCATACTGATTTCACCTACTGTGTAGTATAGTACTGTAGGGAAGTTATGCAATTTCGATTTCGGTCGCACCCTAAAATGAAGCTTCGGCAGAGACGGAGCCAGAATACCATCTCCTGGTCACGCACCGTAAACTTCTGGAAACTGAAGTGTTCAAAGTCGTGTTTAAATATATAGCCTAGAAAGCCTCGATGAGAATATAACAAATAGCCCTGGAGAAATAAACTGAAAGTGAAACTATATGTGAAACACTTCACCATATCGACTGAGGGTTTAAAAAGGGTAAGTAGCCTACTCTTAAATATTTTATTGTTTATTTCACGCACGGTGCCGCAAATAGAAAGTAACCTAGGTCGGATTTTCTGTATATTATGACCATGAATGTTAAACATGCTTGATTTGATCCGTTTCTGTCACTGTTTTAAACTAGTAGATAATTTGCCTAAATAAGATTTCCCATTTCCATTTAATTGAACATGATTCATCGATGGTTTGTGACTTCATTAATAATGTTTAAAAAGTTTGTAACACTGACAAATTTAAGTTAGGTAACCGCAGGCTAAAATCTAGATTAGATTATTCAAATACAAAAGAACTCGTCTTTCCAAAATTCATCACGTTGAAAATATTTCATTGAAATTGTCTAAACGTGTTGTGTCGCATTGCTGTAAAAATCTCAGAACAGATTAAATTAAGATGCGATACCAGCTTGTATGAGAACAATATTAAATACATTACAAATATATAGCCTACTTTACTGTAGCCTATTCCCAGTGGAATTATCAGTAAATATCATTAAATTAACATCGCGGCAGTGGGGTGCGTGCGGACTTCCACATAGTTTGATCCAAAGCTAACGCAGAATCTGTAGGCCTACTGTGTTTTTCCATTTTTGGTATGAGGAAGAAAGGTGTTTGTTTTTTTTTACTACAGTTGGATTGCTTAAAATGCATGCCTATCATTTTAGCAGCTCTTGCTTCATCTGTAAAGAAGTGTTAATTTGCATAAATGCACTAGGTAGCGAAAATGCTGCCACCACCTTTGTTAAACCGGAGAGGTCCAGCTCACAGACTAAATAAGCACACACAAACACCGGGATCATTTTTACTTTATTATGGCAATCTATAGTCAAGGTCACGTCGCTACGCATGTTGGATCAGTAGCCAAGCATCCTTTAATAAGTTATCACACACCCCAACCACAACACTCGAATATCTGTCACTGCAAACAGCCACCACAGCAAACCATTTAAATAACACGCTATCAAAAAGGGCAAAACACCACCTAACACAAAAGGGCCACTACTCTTTCCCTATCCTTGAATTAATAAATAGGCCTACTAATTAAAATACACAAACGATGCAGTTACTCTAAAACAGGGGTGCCCACAAGTTTTCAGCTTGCGAGCTACTTATAAGATGACCAAGTCAGAAAGATCTACCGGGGGGTTGTGGGTTGTGAGGTGGCGAACGAAATTTGTTGCAGGGGTTGCAGGGGTGCTCACGTCGTGTCGGTCGATCGCAAAGGAATGTGCGTAGATCGCGTGACATTAAAAAGATGTCGTGTGTAGTTGCTACTACCAGTTATCCTGTCCTGAGCTGTTCGGCTGGAAATAAAGAGAATTCTACTTTACTTGTAACCCGACTATATTTCTTCCCACCCCTCGGAAAAGAGACATGGAATAATAGTGGCATTCAAATAGGGTTACACAAGCATGGCAAATGGTATTCGACAGCAATACTACAATATGATCAATAAAGACACTTGATGAAACTTGAATCTAATGTCATTATGTTGTTTCTTTGCTTAGAAAAATAATAATTATTAGAAAAATACTTGTCACTAGCTAGTTTGTGCCATCATAGATGGAATTATCCGTAATTGTTCAGCCTCCGATTCTTTTCTTTTTGCAGTGAAAAATATGAGATATGTGTTGCAAAACTCGAGCAGAGCAGATTTGAAGTTGTGCGGTGTAATTTTTTAACATTCAAGCTCAGATTTTTATTCTACAAGTTCTCACATCAAAACTACAAGTGCAACTTTTAGTTTACAGGTTCTCAAATTAAAAATACACGTACAGATTTTGTTTTACAAGTTCTCAAATCGGGTCCTTCATGCTCTCAAGTTTTGCTACAGAATTATCTCCATACAAACTACCGTTCTACAGGAGGAAATCGTTCCTCCCCTCCCGACACAGGAACATCTAAATCGGCTACTAACAATCTTCGTCGCCGGCTGCCCTAACCGCAGCAAACGACACTCTCCCACATCAATCTAAGCATCGCTCACAAACTAGGGGCAGGGGCAGTCATGGCCTAGTGCAGGGGTCGGCAACCCAAAATGTTGAAAGAGCCATATTGGACTAAAAAAACAAAAAACAAATGTGTCTGGAGCCGCAAAAATTAAAAGCCTTATATAAGCCTTATAATGAAGGCAACACATGCTGTATGTATCTATATTAGCCTACCATCAAAATGAATAAGTTAGCTACAAATACGTAATGAGCATTCATGATTAAATGTTTATTCTCCCTGCAGTGTGTTCTGTAGAGAACGACGCACCACGTGACTGCTCTGTTGTAGGATGCCGCCTCAAGTTTAACTTCATTGCAATATTAATGAATTATGTTTCATTGATTTGATGAAATTAAAGAAATTCAATATATCAGGGTTGCCAACTTTTCAAGATCACTTGGAGTGAGATTTGAACCTGGAGGGGGTGGCGAACATAAATTGTTACCGAGCGGGGTGTATAATGGACACAAATTAAGTATTATATCGCGATCGATCGATATCCAGTGGTTGGCGCCAGAGCGAACTAGTAACTCAATGAATCGTAGATGTGGATCAGAGGTAAATAAACTACATAGGTAAATAAACTAACGAGAAATCGGTTGTGTGGCGTGTAAGCGTGTGAAGACGGTCAAATGCGTGTGTCTCACGCTCAATACGTGAGAGTTGGCAACCCTGATAAATAAATCTGATTTTTGATGTCATTTTTATTTTTACGATTCGACAAAACAACAAAATGGAACGTGCATAACATGCCCCTTAGGCTATTTGGGCACTAAACAACCCGTTTAATGTGACTTCTGTTTTCGGACATCGGTCAGCTTCTCAACATCGGGCATGTAAGATGTAACTTTAATCTTGATGCAGGACTGCAAACTCTCATCTGTGAGGCGGGTGCGATATTTTGATTTGATGTAGTTCATGTTTGAAAATATCTGTTCGCACAGGTATGTTGATCCAAAGATGGATAATACCCCAAATGCATGTCTTCATGTTCCTATAATTGTCAGGAAGAGCATTCATGTGTCATAGACAAGTTTCTCGGGTGTTGGGAGGCTTTCAATTTCGCTCCATTTGTGGCTTTGGCCAAGTTGAGCTTTCTGGCGAGTGACGTCTTCAAGCTCGCCGCCGGTGTGTTTACAACAGCCACCTGCCTCATCTCGCCCTGCTAATAGAAACGTGCGTCGCAGGCTACGACACAAATCTTCGTTGAAATTTAGTTTCATTTATTCTACACATTCTTACAGCATTGGAAAACGTTAGGAATGTTGGTGTCATGTTTGTCTCCTACAAAAACCATATTAAAACAAAAATATATTTCTCTCCCTCATTTTTTTACATTTTCAAACATTTTTGAAAAAGCTCCAGGGAGCCGCTAGGGCAGCGCCAAAGAGCCGCATGCGGCTCTAGAGCCGCGGGTTGCCGACCCCTGGCCTAGTGGTTAGGGAACTGGTCTTGTGACCGAAGGGTCCCGGTGTTACGGTCAATTCAGTTCCCCCTGTTCCCCCCAAACGGCGCATGCGCGAAATCAACGAAATCACGCATTAGTCTGCTGCTGGGTTATCGCCTTTACTCGATGTGTACACGTTATTATCCGGGTTGGTTTTGTTTCTCTAACTAAAGTTAACTTTGTGTGCTTGTGACTAACTGTGCTGTAAAGCTCAGGTGATTTAGCAGAGGATTAAATGTACAAAAATTACTCCGATGTTTAATTGTTTACGCTACTTTTTCAGCCTCTTTCATTTTTTAGTTCGCTTGCATGCGAACTAAAAAAATGCGAAGATTTAATGCGTTTTTTTAAACTATTTAAATTATTTATTGAAACATAAAGAGACGTGTATTGTTCACACTTTAAAGGTTGTTTTTTAACAGACTTATTTGTTGTTTGCTGTGTCCTGGATGTTCTACAGCCTAAAAGGACTTTTGTCTAAATACAAATTTTATTTCTAAATACAAATAAAAATGTATTACACGACAAATGTTATCCCATTTGGCTTCACGCAATATTTAAATCACTTGAGCATGTGATATATTGTTTTTGCTTTACAGTGCAAGTTTTATCCAATGCACAGTGCTTTTACACTAAGAACAGGGGGAACGGATTTAACCGGAGCCCTGTGAAAAATGGTTCCCCCCCCTTAAATGACAGAAAGTGTACATGTAAGGCACAACAATAAAGGTGGGGGTGTATTTGACTCTTATCCTTGTAAATAACAAGTTTTATTCACTGCACAGTGTTTTTACACTAAGAACACAGGGGGAACGGATTTTACCAGAGCCCTGTGAAAAATGGTTCCCCCCTCTTAAATGACAGAAAGTGAACATGTAAGGCACAAAAAGTAGAGTGGGTGTGTATTTGACTCTTATCCTTGTAAATAACAAGTTTTATTCACTGCACAGTGTTTTTACACTAAGAACACAGGGGGAACGGATTTTACCGGAGCCCTGTGAAAAATGGTTCCCCCCTCTTAAATGACAGAAAATGTACATGTAAGGCACAAAAAGTAGAGTGGGTGTGTATTTGACTCTTATCCTTGTAAATAACAAGTTTTATTCACTGCACAGTGCTTTTACACTGAGAACACAGGGGGAACGGATTTTACCGGAGCCCTGTGAAAAATGGTTCCCCCCTCTTAAATGACAGAAAATGTACATGTAAGGCACAACAATTAAGGTGGGGGTGTATTTGACTCTTATCCTTGTAAATAACAAGTTTTATTCACTGCACAGTGTTTTTACACTAAGAACACAGGGGGAACGGATTTTACCGGAGCCCTGTGAAAAATGGTTCCCCCCTCTTAAATGACAGAAAGTGTACATGTAAGGCACAAAAAGTAGAGTGGGTGTGTATTTTACTCTTATCCTTGTAAATAACAAGTTTTATTCACTGCACAGTGCCTTTACACTAAGAACACAGGGGGAACGGATTTAACCGGAGCCCTGTGAAAAATGGTTCCCCCCCCTTAAATGACAGAAAGTGTACATGTAAGGCACAACAATTAAGGTGGGGGTGTATTTGACTCTTATCCTTGTAAATAATAAGTTTTATTCACTGCACAGTGTTTTTACACTAAGAACACAGGGGGAACGGATTTTACCGGAGCCCTGTGAAAAATGGTTCCCCCCTCTTAAATGACAGAAAATGTACATGTAAGGCACAAAAAGTAGAGTGGGTGTGTATTTTACTCTTATCCTTGTAAATAACAAGTTTTATTCACTGCACAGTGCCTTTACACTAAGAACACAGGGGGAACGGATTTAACCGGAGCCCTGTGAAAAATGGTTCCCCCCCCTTAAATGACAGAAAGTGTACATGTAAGGCACAAAAAGTAGAGTGGGTGTGTATTTTACTCTTATCCTTGTAAATAACAAGTTTTATTCACTGCACAGTGTTTTTACACTAAGAACACAGGGGGAACGGATTTTACCGGAGCCCTGTGAAAAATGGTTCCCCCCTCTTAAATGACAGAAAATGTACATGTAAGGCACAAAAAGTAGAGTGGGTGTGTATTTTACTCTTATCCTTGTAAATAACAAGTTTTATTCACTGCACAGTGCCTTTACACTAAGAACACAGGGGGAACGGATTTAACCGGAGCCCTGTGAAAAATGGTTCCCCCCCCTTAAATGACAGAAAGTGTACATGTAAGGCACAACAATTAAGGTGGGGGTGTATTTGACTCTTATCCTTGTATATAACAAGTTTTATCCACTGCACAGTGCCTTTACACTAAGAACACAGGGGGAACGGATTTTACCAGAGCCCTGTGAAAAATGGTTCCCCATGTAGAATAACTGCTGGAGATTATATAAAGTACAATAATAGTGCTGATTATCTGTATCTGTGTATAATCACTTCATTCAGTGACTTTACATCTGTCTGTACCACCTTTACACTGAGAACACATGGGGGAACATATTCAACCAGAGACTGGGAAATTTGGTTCCCCTTGAAGAATAAAGCTGGAGCTGATATAAAATACAGAAATTATGCAGATTATTTATATCTGTCTATAATCAATTCATTCAGTAACATTTATTCATCCTGTACCTCCTTTAACACTGAGAACACATGGGGGAACAGGTTTTACCAGAGACTGGGACATTTGGTTCCCCTTGTATTCTCAATGTAAATGTGATGCAGATAGTATTAAAGTTACTGAGGGAAATGGTAATCTATATATAGTTTATCAGCATCAATCTTCTTCTTTCCGCAATTCCCATTTAGGGGTCGCCACAGCGGATCAAACTCCTCCATCTGGCCCTGTCCTGAGTGTCCTCCACTGACACACCAGCCACTCTCATATCCTCTACCACCCATCCATAAACCTCCTCTTAGGTCTACCTCTCCTCCTCTTGCCTGGAAGTTCCATCCTCAACACCCTCCTACCAATATACTTCTCCTCCCTGCTCTGTACATGTCCACTTTATGCCATCCACACCACCCTGCCTGCACTCTCTTCTTTACCTCTCTTTCACTTCCTCCATTACTCTGTACCCTCGACCCTAAGTAGGTAAACTCGTCAACCTTCACCAAATCAACTCCTTGTAACTGGACCTGTCCACCGTCTGCCCTCTCATTCACACACATGTACTCTGTTTTACTCCTGCTCACTTTCATTCCCCTGCTCTCCAAAGCAAATCTCCATCTTTCCAAGCTCACCTCCACCTGCTCCCTACTCTCACTACAGATCACAATGTCATCAGCAAACATCATAGTCCAAGAGGACTCCTGTCTAACCTCGTCTGTCAGTCCGTCCATGACAATTGCGAACAGGAAGGGACTCAGGGCTGATCCCTGATGTAGTCCTACCCCCACTTTAAACCCGTCTGTCATTCCTACCGCACATCTCACTGCTGTCACACTGTTCTCATCCTGCACTACCCTCACACACTTTTCTGCTACTCCTGACTTCCTCATACAATACCACAGCTCCTGTCTTGGTACTCAAGCATAAGCTTTCTCTAAGTCAACAAACACACAATGTAACTCATTCTATCCTTCCTACTTCTCTATTAACACTCTCAAAGCAAACATAGCATCTGTGGTGCACTTAGCTGGCATGAAACCATACTGCTGCTCACAGATCTCTACCTCTCCTCTAAGCCTAGCTTCCACTACTCTTTCCCAGATTTTCAGGCTGAGACTGATCAACTTTATTCCCCTGTAATTACTACAGCTCTGAACATCACCCTTATTTTTGAAAATCGGCACCATTATGCTTCATCTCCACTCCTCAGGCATCTTCTGACCTTCCAAGATTATGTTAAATAACTCAGTCAAAAACTCCATTGCCGTCTCTCCCAAACATTTCCATGTCTCCACTGCAATAACATCTGGTCCAACTGCCTTACCACACTTCATTCTCCGAATTGCACCCCTTACTTCCTCCTTGCTCACCTGAGGCACTTCTTGATTCACAACCTCTACCTCTTCTAACCTTCTTTACCTTTCATTCTTTTGATTCATCAGTTCCTCAAAATACTCCTTCCACCTTCCCAAGACACTCTCCTCACCAGACAACACATTTTCATCTTTATCCTTTATCATCCTAACCTGCTGCACATCCTGCCCATCACGGTTTCTCTGTCTGGCCAATCTGTACAGATCCTTTTCCCCTTCCTTAGTGTCCAACTTCTCCTACAGCTTGCTATATGCCTTCTCTTTAGCTTCTGCCACTGCTCTCATTGCCTTACGACACATCTCCTTGTACCTCTGTCTACTTTCTTCATCTCGCTGAAAATCCCAATTCTTTTTAGCCAACTCTCAAACTTTCCTGAACTTCCTCATTTCACCACCACGACTCCATGTCTATCTTCCTCTGTCCTGAGGTCACACCAAGTAGCTTCCTAGCCACATCCCTCACTACATTTGAAGTCTCATCCTAGGTATCCAGAATACCACCACCACTACCCAGTACCTGCCTCACCTCATCCCTGAATTTTACACCACAGTCCTCATCCTTTAACTTCCACCACCTGATCTTAGGTTCCGCTCTCACTCTCTTCCTCTTCTTCACCTCCAAATTCATCCTACATATCACCATCCTATGCTGTTTAGCTACACTCTCCCCTGGTAACACCTTGCAATCACTAACCTCTTTCAGGTTTTGTATCCTACAGAGGATATAGTCGACCTGTGTGCATCTTCCCCCACTATTATACGTTACCCTGTGCTCTTCCTTTTTCTTAAAGTAAGTATTAACTACAGCCATCTTTATCCTTTTAGCAAAATCTAAAGTCCTTCCATATTCCTTACATTAACACCATATCTACCCAACACCTCCTCATCACCACTGTTCCCTCCACCAACATGTCCATTTAAATCTGCTCCAATAACCACTCTCTCTTCTTTAGGAACCTGCAAAACAACTTCATCTGACTCTCTCCAGAATTTTTCTTTCTCCTCCCCATCACAACCTACCTGAGGAGCATAAGCACTGATGACATTCATCATCACCCCATCAATCTCTAACTTTACACAGATTACCCTGTCACTTAATCACTTTACCTCCACTACACTCTGACTAAATTCATCCTTCTGGATTACACCTACTCCATTTCTCTTCCTGTCTACACCATGATATAATAGTTTGAAGCCACCACCAATGCTCCTGGCCTTGCTCCCCTTCCACTTGGTCTCCTGTGCACACAGTATATCTATCTTCCTTCTGTCCATCGCATCAGCTAGCTCTCTCCCTTTACCTGTCATAGAGCCCACATTCAACATACCAACTCTAATCTCCACCTTCCTGCTCTGCCTCCTATTAGCATCAATAATGCACCTTAAATACACTCCGGCTTTATTCTACAAGGGGAACCAAATGTCCCAGTCTCTGGTAAAACCTGTTCCCCCATGTGTTCTCAGTGTTAAAGGAGGTACAGGATGAATAAATGTTACTGAATGAATTGATTATAGACAGATATAAATAATCTGCATAATTTCTGTATTTTATATCAGCTCCAGCTTTATTCTTCAAGGGGAACCAAATTTCCCAGTCTCTGGTTGAATATGTTCCCCCATGTGTTCTCAGTGTAAAGGTGGTACAGATAGATGTAAAGTCACTGAATGAAGTGATTATACACAGATACAGATAATCAGCACTATTATTGTACTCTATATAATCTCCAGCAGTTATTCTACATGGGGAACCATTTTTCACAGGGCTCTGGTAAAATCCGTTCCCCCTGTGTTCTTAGTGTAAAGGCACTGTGCAGTGGATAAAACTTGTTATATACAAGGATAAGAGTCAAATACACCCCCACCTTAATTGTTGTGCCTTACATGTACACTTTCTGTCATTTAAGGGGGGGGAACCATTTTTCACAGGGCTCCGGTTAAATCCGTTCCCCCTGTGTTCTTAGTGTAAAGGCACTGTGCAGTGAATAAAACTTGTTATTTACAAGGATAAGAGTAAAATACACACCCACTCTACTTTTTGTGCCTTACATGTACATTTTCTGTCATTTAAGAGGGGGGAACCATTTTTCACAGGGCTCCGGTAAAATCCGTTCCCCCTGTGTTCTTAGTGTAAAAACACTGTGCAGTGAATAAAACTTGTTATTTACAAGGATAAGAGTCAAATACACCCCCACCTTAATTGTTGTGCCTTACATGTACACTTTCTGTCATTTAAGGGGGGGGAACCATTTTTCACAGGGCTCCGGTTAAATCCGTTCCCCCTGTGTTCTTAGTGTAAAGGCACTGTGCAGTGAATAAAACTTGTTATTTACAAGGATAAGAGTAAAATACACACCCACTCTACTTTTTGTGCCTTACATGTACATTTTCTGTCATTTAAGAGGGGGGAACCATTTTTCACAGGCACGGACGTAATTTTGGGGGGGGACGGGGGGGACATGTCCCCCCCACTTTTTCAAAAGCCGGCTTTGGTCCCCCCCAGTTTTTACGGTTAAAACCAAATATTTAAATAGCGACGAATCTATGTCCCCCCCACTTTTGAAATCAAAATTACGTCCATGTTCACAGGGCTCCGGTTAAATCCGTTCCCCCTGTGTTCTTAGTGTAAAAACACTGTGCAGTGAATAAAACTTGTTATTTACAAGGATAAGAGTCAAATACACCCCCACCTTAATTGTTGTGCCTTACATGTACACTTTCTGTCATTTAAGGGGGGGGAACCATTTTTCACAGGGCTCCGGTTAAATCCGTTCCCCCTGTGTTCTTAGTGTAAAGGCACTGTGCAGTGAATAAAACTTGTTATTTACAAGGATAAGAGTAAAATACACACCCACTCTACTTTTTGTGCCTTACATGTACATTTTCTGTCATTTAAGAGGGGGGAACCATTTTTCACAGGGCTCCGGTAAAATCCGTTCCCCCTGTGTTCTTAGTGTAAAAACACTGTGCAGTGAATAAAACTTGTTATTTACAAGGATAAGAGTCAAATACACCCCCACCTTAATTGTTGTGCCTTACATGTACACTTTCTGTCATTTAAGGGGGGGGAACCATTTTTCACAGGGCTCCGGTTAAATCCGTTCCCCCTGTGTTCTTAGTGTAAAGGCACTGTGCAGTGAATAAAACTTGTTATTTACAAGGATAAGAGTAAAATACACACCCACTCTACTTTTTGTGCCTTACATGTACATTTTCTGTCATTTAAGAGGGGGGAACCATTTTTCACAGGCACGGACGTAATTTTGGGGGGGGACATGTCCCCCCCACTTTTTCAAAAGCCGGCTTTGGTCCCCCCCAGTTTTTACGGTTAAAACCAAATATTTAAATAGCGACGAATCTATGTCCCCCCCACTTTTGAAATCAAAATTACGTCCATGTTCACAGGGCTCCGGTAAAATCCGTTCCCCCTGTGTTCTTAGTGTAAAAACACTGTGCAGTGAATAAAACTTGTTATTTACAAGGATAAGAGTCAAATACACCCCCACCTTAATTGTTGTGCCTTACATGTACATTTTCTGTCATTTAAGAGGGGGGAACCATTTTTCACAGGGCTCCGGTAAAATCCGTTCCCCCTGTGTTCTCAGTGTAAAAGCACTGTGCAGTGAATAAAACTTGTTATTTACAAGGATAAGAGTCAAATACACACCCACTCTACTTTTTGTGCCTTACATGTACATTTTCTGTCATTTAAGAGGGGGGAACCATTTTTCACAGGGCTCCGGTAAAATCCGTTCCCCCTGTGTTCTTAGTGTAAAAACACTGTGCAGTGAATAAAACTTGATATTTACAAGGATAAGAGTCAAATACACACCCACTCTACTTTTTGTGCCTTACATGTACACTTTCTGTCATTTAAGAGGGGGGAACCATTTTTCACAGGGCTCTGGTAAAATCCGTTCCCCCTTTGTTCTTAGTGTAAAAGCACTGTGCAGTGAATAAAACTTGTTATTTACAAGAATAAGAGTCAAATACACCCCCACCTTTATTGTTGTGCCTTACATGTACACTTTCTGTCATTTAAGGGGGGGAACCATTTTTCACAGGGCTCCGGTTAAATCCGTTCCCCCTGTTCTTAGTGTAAAAGCACTGTGCATTGGATAAAACTTGCACTGTAAAGCAAAAACAATATATCACATGCTCAAGTGATTTAAATATTGCGTGAAGCCAAATGGGATAACATTTGTCGTGTAATACATTTTTATTTGTATTTAGAAATAAAATTTGTATTTAGACAAAAGTCCTTTTAGGCTGTAGAACATCCAGGACACAGCAAACAACAAATAAGTCTGTTAAAAAACAACCTTTAAAGTGTGAACAATACACGTCTCTTTATGTTTCAATAAATAATTTAAATAGTTTAAAAAAACGCATTAAATCTTCGCATTTTTTTTGTTCGCATGCAAGCGAACTAAAAAATGAAAGAGGCTGAAAAAGTAGCTTAAACAATTAAACATCGGAGTAATTTTTGTACATTTAATCCTCTGCTAAATCACCTGAGCTTTACAGCACAGTTAGTCACAAGCACACAAAGTTAACTTTAGTTAGAGAAACAAAACCAACCCGGATAATAACGTGTACACATCGAGTAAAGGCGATAACCCAGCAGCAGACTAATGCGTGATTTCGTTGATTTCGCGCATGCACCGTTTGGGGGGAACAGGGGGAACTGAATTGACCGTAACACCGGGTTCGATTCCCAGACCTGTCCTATGACTGAGGTGCCCCTGAGCAAGGCCCATAACCCTCAATTGCTCACTTGTATAAAAAATGAGATTAAAATGTAAGTCGCTCTGGATAAGAGCGTCTGCCAAATGCCAAAAAATGTAAATGTAACTCACAGTTTGCCCAAAAACAAGCACAAGTCCTTTATCACATCACCAGTCCTTTTATCTGGTTTGACTAAAAAAATCTACAATTGCCCACAGGTACAATCTCAGCCCTTGGACACCCCCCCCCCCCCCCGAACTCACTACAGAAGCAGCCTTTAATGTACCCACTAATATAAAGTCGATTTTGAGTACCAGCTGATACTCACTGTACACCTTTCAGTAAATTCGTTTTTCCACAATGAGAATTATAATGAAACTTCCTCATTTTCAGCTGAGATGTACTCGCATTCTGTTAAATGTATAAACGTTTGTTGGTGTTCACAGGCCACGACGTCGTAGGACCTGTCATATCTGTGGAATCAAAGCACCACATCGATGGTATAAGAAGACAAAATGGAGAATGAAAATGCAAATTTGGAAAAGAATGAAGATAAAGAAGTGAGTGCTTTGTGGGGAATGAGTCTTTCTTCAAGACTTCTGGGATGCGTTTCCCGATAACGATCTTAGAGATTTACGAACAACTTTAAGAACGACGTAAGTTTAAGGACGCCAAATTTAGAGTGTTTCCCAAAAGACTTCTTAGTCTCCAAATTTGCGAACGAGTTTTAAGTAGCCTAGTTTAAGTTTAAGTAGCCTAGAATGTGTAACGCTGGCGGCGGCTGACGGACAAGACACTAGTGATGGGACATCTGAAGCTAGGCTTCGAAGCGTGTACCGAGTAAAAAGGGGCGTGTCCGATGAAGCCCCGCTTCGGAGCTTGTGTCATATTGAGCAAAATCACGTGATCAGCAACAAACGAGGCCTCGCATTACATCGGCCACGTCATTGCTTCATTTTGCGTATCGTTTTTCTAAATAAAAGCGCTATGAACCCTGTTGCTTCGTGTTGTAGTAGGTGGTTAAATTTAAAATCTGGAACGTTCTAAATTCTTTTTGTTTGATCAGGATGTACATCAGATTCACACATCAAAAACAGACTAAAAACCATTGGAAGAGGCAAACCTTATTTGTAATGTTAAAAACATTTTACATTTGGCAGACGCCCTTATCCAGAGCGACTTACATTTTATCTCATTTTTATATAAGTGAACAATTGAGGGTTAAGGGGCACCTCAGTCATGGCCTCAGGCCTGGGGATCGAACCCACGACCCTCCGATTACAAGCTCAGTTCCCTAACCACTTCCCTTCCCTAACCACCAGGTCATGACTGCCAAACCAGATCTAGAAGCCCCAAGAAGCAATTATTTTTAACACATTCTGTTTTTAAAAAAAATCAGTTTCTAACTCCAAATATTCAGTCACTCAACAATCACTCAATTCCCAACATAGTAAAGTACAACATATCTTCATTGTCAAATACGTTCATGACATACAAGAAAACCCAACACAACCACTAATGGTCAAGGATTAGATTGGCTACAAATCATTTTAATAATTAAAACATGACAATTAAGTATGATTTAAATGATTCTCCTGTTACTAAACATGAGTTTGATGGAAACTTTGTGACAATATTGCATTTACACATTTTTGAAAGTATGATCCAACTGAATGACGAGGCTGTTACAGTTTCACCACCAGATGTCACTAGTGAGTGATGAATGAAGCCTCGAGTAATGAACCTTTTTGCAAGGCAAAGGGTTGGAAAGCTTCATTGCTTCAAGAGGCTTCATTTGCCCATCACTACAAGACACGAGTCCGCTGGTTCTTGCAACAACGTTACTTTTATTTTACAGATATTGCGCAATAGCGCAAGAGAACACGTACACATAAACATGAAAAACGTCCACACTCAGACAACGACGAGCACAGGACACTGCGCGAACGCACATTAAATAGACAAACCACATAAGCCCTGTGTGATTACGAGATGAGCCACAGGTGAGACGGATTATCACAAGACACAACCGCACCCACAGAGATACACAGATGCAGATGAGTAGACGCTGACGACGTAGACACACGCCCAAAAGGGAGGGGCCAGGTCCTCAACGTGACAGAATGAGTTTTAAGTAGCCTAGCTCCGCTAGTCGAAAACTGATATACATAATTATTTTCATTATGGGCTACCATAAAATATAATTAGGAAAATAATTAAGAAATACTTTAACGTGTAAAAAGTGTAATTACTTTACACTTTCAATTAGTATCTATCAGGGACGGACTGGCATACATTACTACCGGGGATTTCCCCGGTGGGCCGATGGGTTAGTGGGCCGCTGGTCGCCGGTAGTTTAACGCGCACTGCGGCCCTGGCCCGTAGTCAGGCTGCTGTTTAAAGGCTAGATAATATTTTCGCGAGTGACCGTAGAGCACACCTCGCGCGAACCTCCACGAACGGTGGAGGCGTATACTTTCCACGTCACATTCTTTGCCGTGTTGTCCTAAACGATATGTGGTAGTATAAAGAAACACCCCTCAAAAACAGGGGAAGGAACATTTACCTGACGAATTTTAATGTTGCTTTGTGTTTCAGGTTTGAAAAATGCTGGAATTTAGGCTAAAGTACTTGAAATTGTAACTTCGTTTCACAACAAATAGCTATCTGACTGAACAGTTCTCTTGTATTACATTAACAAATACGAGCCTCTTGTAATTCCAGGACGAAACATGAGAGAACGTGAAGACGTTAAGATTGGGCATTTTGAAAATAAACCATAAATAATGTGATTAAAAGCGAATTATTTTGAATCATTTAGAGTATAGACTTAAAGTTTAACGTGCTGGGAAATATTGAAATTGACCTTGAAGGTGACATACAAATGCTTGAATTCCACCTTATAAAGGTGTATGCCCAGCTAACAAAAAAACGTCCCGAGGATGTCCCACGAACCAACACTAGGGTCGCCAAAATATTACAGGGGACGTTCAGTGGATGTTACAAAGGACGTTTGTAGGACCACCTGGACACATCCAGAGGACTATGAGAGGACGTTTAAGGAACGTCATTTAAACGTCTCTTATGTGTTAAATTGTTTAGGTCTACATTTACATTTTACATTTACGGCATTTAGCAGACACTCTTATCCAGAGCGACTTACAAAGTGCTTTGCTTCTGATCACAGAATACATCCTACGAAATAGTACAGATAGGCCAGAATTCCAGACACCATTGAGTCAGACTACTACTAAACTACAGGAGTCAATATCATTACTTAGTGTTTTGCAAGTTAGGCATTTGCCAAGAAGCACAAATAACCATAGACAGACATACAATTTAAGAACACTTCCACTTTTAAATCTCTTTTAAAAACTCACCTCTTCAGATCCGCTTTTAATTTATGATGCTACACATTTATCTTCTTCTTATTTGTTTTATCTAGTACTAATTATCTTTGTTTTTTATAATGTTGTTCTATATTGTATTGTATTGTTGTCATTATGCTGCTTGTAATTTTGTACTGTAAAGCGTCTTTGAGTGTCCTGAAAAGCGCTATACCAAATAAAATGTATTATTATTATTATTATTATTATAAAACGGCAAGTGGTATCAGCCGAGTTAGTGCTCTGGTAAGAACTCAACAAATAGGTGAGTCTTCAGTCTACGCTTGAAGATAGCAATAGACTTTGCAGTCCTAGCAGCTAATGGAAGATCATTCCACCATCTTGGAGCCAGGATGGAGAATAGTCTGGAGCTTTGTCTTCCATGAGACTTTAAGCATGGAATTTCAAGTCGAGCCAAGCTTGAGGTTCTAAGCGTTCGCTGTACAGATCGGCTTTTGACCATGGACATTATGTAGGGAGGAGCCAGTCTATTTTTGGCTTTGTAAGCAAGCATCAAGGTTTTATATCTGATGAGTGCTGCTACTGGAAGCCAGTGAAGAGAGCGTAGCAGAGGAGTCACATGTGAGAACTTGGGTAGATTGAAGACCAGTCGTGCTGCAGCATTCTGAATTAGTTGTAGAGGTCTGATGACACGTAGAGGAAGACCTGCAAGTAGGGAATTGCAGTAGTCCAGCTTAGAGATTACTAGAGACTGCACAAGTACTTGAGTAGCTTCCTGTGAATGGAAGGGTCGTATTCTCCATATGTTGCAGAGGAGAAATCTGCAGGATCTGGTCAGCTTTGAAACATGTGTTGAGAAGGACAACTCGTTGTCCAACGTTACACCCAGGCTTCGAGCAGTTTCTGATGGTGTTAACAAGATGTTCTCAAAGGAAACTGTGAGATCGTTGTGTGGGTTTGGGGTTCCTGGAATGTACAGAAGCTCAGTTTTGCTTGGGTTGAGCTTCAAGTGGTGAGCAGTCATCCATGAAGCAATATCTGCCAAGCATGCCGAGATACGCCTAGAGACATGGGTGTCAGAATGAGGGAAGGAAATAATTAGCTGGGTGTCATCAGCATAGCAATGATAAAAGAAACCATGAGACAAAATAATGTCACCAAGGGAACAAGTATATAAAGAGAAGAGAAGAGGGCCTAGGACTGAGCCTTGGGGGACACCAGTGGAAAGTTTACATGGACTGGATGTAGATCCTCTCCATGTTACCTGATAGGAACGGTCTTCAAGATATGACTGGAACCATTTCCAAGCAGAGCCAGTCACACCGAGGCTAGAAAGAACAGACATGAGGATGTTGTGGTTGACCGTGTCAAAGGCTGCAGAAAGATCTAGAAGAATTAAAACTGATGATAGCTTGTTAGCCTTGGCAGCATGGAGCGTCTCGGTCACTGCTTTGAGGGCAGTTTCTGTTGAATGTGCCCGTTTGAAGCCAGACTGATTAGGATCATGGAGTTGGTTCTGGGTGAGGAAGAGAGATAATTGGTCATAGACTGCTCGCTCCAGAGTTTTTGATAGAAAAGAAAGAAGTGATACCAGTCAGAAGTTGATGTATCTTGTCTGAGGAGAAGGGGAGAAAGAAGCCAAGTGAGTTGAGTGTTGGGTTAAGGGTACTAGTAGGAAGGTTGGGAGCTGGGGAGAAGGACTGATGGACTGCTGCAATCTTCTCTTCAAAGAAGATGACAAAATCCTCAGGAGTGAGAGAGGATGGAGGAGGGGGTGAGGGAGGGTTAAGGAGTGAAGAAAAAATACTGAATAGCTTGCGTGGGTTGGATGCAGATGATTCAAATTTCTTTCTGTAGTAGGCTGACTTCGCTGATGTGACTTCCAGTGAGAACTTTGAAAGGAGAGATTGATATGAGCAGAGGTCTGAATCTAGGCGACTTCTCTTCCACCTCCTCTCTGCAGTTCTTAGATCTCTCCTGTGGCTGCGAAGCACTTCAGTTAGCCAGGGGGTGGATGGAACAGATCTCTTAAGCCTGGGGGAGGGAGGACACAGAAGATTGATGGATGAAGAGATCGTAGAGAGGAAAGTATCAGTAATTGTGTCCAGCGAGAGAGAAGACAGACAATTCTGATGAGGAAGGGAGGACAAAATAGTGGTAGCAAGGGTTGAGGGATTGATGGAATGCAAACTTGGGTAAAAGTAAGAAGAATGTACAGGGGAAGTGTGAGTGGAAATGGCAGGGAGGGGGAAAGAAAAGGATAAAAGGTCTGACAGGTGGAGTGGGGTGACTGTGATGTCCGATGTTCTGGTGTCTCGTGTAAAGACCAGGTCCAGAATGTTGCCTGCTCTATGAGTCGCAGTGGATGGGTTGATGGTGAGGTCAAATGACGACAGCAGTGGAAGGATGCAAGATGATATAAGTTTGTCAGATGGAAGGTTGAAGTCTCCAAGGAGAATGAAGGGGTTTGCTTCAATGGTGAATTGACTAAGGAGGGTATCAAGTTCGTCAATGAAGTTCTCAAGGGAACCTGGAGGGCGATAAATCACAATGATGTGAAGAATAGTGGGGTAGGATACAGTGATAGCATGGAACTCAAAGGAAGAAATTGAAAGAGCTGAAAGGAGAGTTGGGTGAAACACCACTCTGGAGATAAAAGTAGACCTGTGCCACCTCCCCTTCCAATGCGTCGTGGGGAATGGGTGAATGAGAAGGCAGAGGACAGAGCAGCTGGAGTTGCAGAGTTCTCTGGAGTGATCCAGGTTTCGGTCAGAGCCAAGAAGTGTAGCGAGTGGAGGGATGCAAGAGCTGAGATGAAGTCAGCCTTCTGGACAGCAGATTGGCAATTCCAGAGTCCTCCAGTCACTGTGATTGGAGTTTGTGGTGAACATTGTGGGTAAGTTAGGTTCCGGGTGTTGCGATGGCTATGATGGTATCTATGAGCTCTGTGAGATACATGCACAGGAATTTGCAGACACATTGTGGAATAAAAACAAGCTTTATGAATACTAGCAGGGTAAGAAAATGGCAGAATAAGTTAAGACTTAGCTAAATTAGGACAACTCCGCTACAGATGGTAGCGGTATGCAGCAACTTTCTACGCTCTTTGTTTCATCTACTTTCCTCCATAGACACTGAAACTCTAACCCAGCTTAGAATCTACCAGAATCTGAGGCAATAGTAATTAAACTCAAGTCCTACCTTAACCAATCACAGGATGTTCCAAGACTAGATACACAAAGCACACTGAAGTCCAAAACTAGAGTTGTCCTAATTTATCTGTTTTAGTCAGTGCTGTATCCGCCCATTAATTCACACCTTAGACCAGGGCGAAACTACACCTGGAGTGACCAATTACAGCCAATAACAGCTAACAAAACAACAAGGTTATGATAAGAAGCCTAGAATCTACCAGAATCTGAGGCAATAGTATTTAAACTCTTCCTACCTTAACCAATCACAGGATGTTCCAAGACTAGATACACAAAGCACACTGAAGTCCAAAACTAGAGTTGTCCTAATTTATGTTTTAGTCAGTGCTGTATCCGCCCCTTAATTCACACCTTAGACCAGGGCGAAACTACACCTGGAGTGATCAATTACAGCCAATAACAGCTAACAAAACAACAAGGTTATGATAAGAAGCCTAGAATCTACCAGAATCGGAGGCAATAGTAATTAAACTCAAGTCCTACCTTAACCAATCACAGGATGTTCCAAGACTAGATACACAAAGCACACTGAAGTCCAAAACTAGAGTTGTCCTAATTTATCTGTTTTAGTCAGTGGTCTAGAAGGTCTAGAAGTGGTCTAGAAGGTCTACTTCTTGTTACTTCTAAAACAACTTAGATTTTATTGATTTAGTAAATCGAGGTATTGTATATGTAATAAAAATGAACACACAAGAAGTGATAGGCTGTAAACAAGTTATTATTTTTAATTTGAAATGTCAAAAAAAGATCTTGTATCGTGTCTGATGTGCGCATTTTGAACGCTGTTTCAAGCCTCCTTTTCACCCCTTTTCTTGGGGTGAAGCCTAAAATGTTGTTACCATTTAATTTTATGACCTCTGGTTATAATAAAGCATTCGATAAACGAAGTAATTTGAATGTTTTGCCTGAAGAACATCAGCTACTCAAATCTAACAAATGGTAACCTAGCTAGGTAGCTATAGTTGGCATTAACTTGCTAATGTAGCTAGCTACTTATAGCGAACGCTATCGTCGGCTGTTGTTATCTGTGGCTGAGACCATCAACATCAGTTAACGTTACCATTGAAGTCTTAATGCGGTGATTCATATAACTTTATCATTTGGTAGCGTAGCGTAATGATAATTTAGCTCTAGCCATGACCATAGAATTAATGTCCAGCCACAGATGGGCATCCGTTTTTGGTACACCTGTTTGATTTTGCTGATCAGGTTTTATGATTATCCAGATGGGTTAGCTGAGGGTTTATTAAAAATCACGTCATACATTAGCTGCAACTCAGAAGATAAATTTACTAATATAAGGTATTTACTAGCTAACCATATTATAATCAAATGTAGGAGACTCACCTTGAATTTAAAATAACGGCTTCTGTCAGAATATTCATGTTAGCTAACGTTCCTACGTCGCGAGAACACGGCTCATGCGTTTATGTTCCCGCTTGCTAATCCTCTAGTGAGTAAAAATTTAAATCAGCTGACTGCCTTTCACGCACACACCGTGACAACCGTAGGGGGACCACGTCCGGACGTTCTCAAATGTTCTCTAAAGATAACAAAAATAATGTTATTTCAACAACTATACGGGGACGTCACCGAACGTCCTGTGAATGTGTCTTTGGGAACGTTCCGCCAGGACTTGGAGGGGACCTGCTGGGAACGTCGATTATGGCCTAGGAACGTCCTATCGCGTTATTTAAAAACCTCTAATAAGAACGTCCACGAACGTCCCCGGGACGTTCGCTGTTTGCTGGGTGAACCCCGCAAACATGACTTTGTTCATTGCGCTGAGGCGCTACGCGCGCGAATTTACAAAATTCGAGAGGTGCACGACCTCGCGAATCAACAGCGCGTGAGGCCCTTGCGCACAAGCGGAGCTACTGCGATTACGTAATTTTTGCCATATAAACCAGGCTTTACTCTGGCCTTACTCAGAGTTACTTATATATGTAAAAATTCATTTGATTGGTTATTAAGTCAATCAATCAATCAAATTTTATTTATATAGCGCTTTTTACAACAGTTGTTGTCACAAAGCAGCTTTACAAGTGCCGAGTCCTAGCCCCCAGTGAGCAAGCCAAAGGCGACAGTGGCAAGGAAAAACTCCCTAGTTTTTTCATGAGGAAGAAACCTTGAGAGGAACCAAGACTCAGGGGGGGAACCCATCCTCCTCTGGCCGACACCGGTCACCATGACAACAACAATAATATAGACAGAATGTAGACAGAATGTAAAAGATGCAATAATGTCCATTTAGACCGAAAAATATGTAATAATGTCCATCATGGTGTAGGCATCCGGTTAGGCAGGAGGTGGCCGGCCAGGATGGATCGCTTGTCTCTCCTCATCTCATTATTCCTCAAGCAGGCGGGCAGCCATGTGGAGAAATGAAACAGGGAAAATTAGCTCTGTATGAGGACATATACAGGACAGGTAAAATTATAAACATTTCTGGAGTGTGGCAGCAACTCCGGCACTAAGTTAAATTATTACAGCCTAGCTAAAAAAAAGGCAGAACCAGAAGGTAACATAGGCTTGGGGGCATTCTGAGACAATGGCATCCGTTCACTGCACTGTCAACAAACTTGAGTGACCACGAGCAGTGACAGGATGACAGCACCAGCACCCCAGTCTACCATAAAACCCTTCGTCTATGAACCCCTGGATCTGTACCTTTATCTAAGGGGGATATTAATTATCAAACGCTAGACTAAATAAGTGGGTTTTCAACCTAGATTTAAAGATTGTGACTGTGTCAGAGTCCCGGACACATTTAGGAAGATTATTCCAAAGCTGGGGGGCCTTATAAGAAAAGGCTCTTCCCCCTGCTGTTACCTTGTTAATTTGTGGAACTAATAACAGACCAGCACCCTGTGATCTTAGTTGACGTGGGGGTTCATAATAGGAAATAAGTTCCTGGAGGTATTCAGGAGCAAGCCCGTGTAGTGCTTTATATGCTAATAATAGAATTTTAAAATCAATACGAAATTTAACTGGGAGCCAATGCAGGGCTGATAGGACTGGTCTAATATGCTGAAATTTTCTAGTTCTGGTCAGAACTCTAGCTGCGGCATTTTGAACTACTTGAAGTTTATTTAGATTCCTATTTGAACATCCTGACAGTAGTGAATTGCAGTAGTCTAGTCTAGAGCTAACAAAGGCGTGCACCAATTTTTCTGCATCATCCTGTGATAATGCATTTCTTAATTTGGCAATGTTGCGGAGATGTAGAAAAGCTATCCTAGTAGTATGATCTATATATTTATCAAATGATAGGTCGGAGTCGAGTATGACGCCTAGGTTTTTGGCTACTGTGCCAGGTGTAATGGGATAGTCTGCAAGATTAAGCATTAAGTTTGGAATTTTCTGTCTTGCGGCCTTAGGGCCCACAAGGAGAACTTCTGTTTTGTCCTCATTTAATTGTAGGAAGTTTAGAGACATCCAGCATTTAATATCTCTTACACAGGCCTCAATTTTTCCTAAACTGAGTTTGTCATCGGGTTTGGCTGATATGTAAAGTTGAGTGTCATCCGCATAGCAGTGAAAATTGACACCATGTTTGTTTATAACTGTGCCCAATGGTAGCATATATAATGTAAATAATAGTGGTCCTAAGATGGAGCCTTGCGGGACCCCATATTTAACCATTGTACATTTGGATGAAATATTATTGAGCTCTACAAACTGATAGCGATTTGTTAAGTAAGACTGAAACCATGAAAGGGCTGTGCCTGAGACTCCAACCCAGCGTTCTAACCTTTCTAGCAAGATCCTATGATCAATTGTGTCGAAAGCTGCACTAAGATCAAGAAGCACTAACAGTGATACATAGCCTTGATCTGATGCAAGGAGGAGATCATTTGTTACATTAAGTCATGTCAAGCTTATTAGACCAACAAATCATTTCTTTGCAGAAAATACATTTGTTTATTAGACTTTTTATATTTGTTCCAATTTAATACTACTACCACATTGGAAAAGGCATTTTATTCAATTGAAAATACTTAATTAAATGTGTACATCAACAAGTAATCTCATGCACTTCTATCAAGTTATCATAATTTTATGTTTCATGTGAATTAAATTACTTAAACCCTGGAATAAAATGAAACAATATATTTATACTCAGGTTTGAAGTAAAAGACCTTCATAGTGGGTTGTTGTGACACCACTAAACCATGATTCATACAACCAAAGTTTTATTTTATTCTAGAAAAGTACTGAGTATATTATTCAAGCTATAGTAGCTTTGCGTTTTCACAGTAAATATGAAATTCACAATAAATATGAATTTCCATAATTTCATGTTTTCATATTAGCAAATATGCTAACACCATGCGAGTTTTTAAAGGGAAAATAGCAGCCTCTATCCTATTTGAGGTAGAACTGCACGTGAGCTTCAAGTTAAGTACTTAGTGAGTTACGAATGCGTCTGAATACTCTTAAGTTAAGAACGATATAAGTACGACGTAAGTTACGAAGAGTTTTGGGAATCACTTGCAAATTTAAGAACGTTACGAAGTACTTAGCGTTACGAACATTTTGAGAAACGCAATCCTGGTCTGTGCCTCCAGACACAAGTCCCTTCTTGAAAAGAAATACAGTGTATTTTTGGTGTTTGTTGTTAGGAAGAACTAAACACAAGCTGTCAAATACAGAGTCCTTCTCAGGTGGGCAATGTCACATCACCAGACACCCCAGAAGTATATGGTGAGTGTGTGGACATATGTGTGGTTGACTCTGTTTTTACCTCTTTAAACCATAATATTCCCATTTGCTAGTTGCTAGTATAATGTAATTAGATTACATAAAATTTCTAAATCCAGTATTCATAAATTCATAAATGTTTGATGGACAAATATAAACAATAATTTATTAGTGAGCACAGTTTAATACAGTCATTTTTTTTACAGGCCAGAAGGAGGAACCATCACACCAGAGTATTAAGGAGATTCCTGACCTGCCCACTGATATAGAAATGCAGAATGACCAATTTTCTGAAAAGAGTGAAAGTGGAGTAAATGCCCTCGTCACTGAGCAATACACTGAGGTAAAGATTTTTTCAATAAATATTTTTTGTTCAACTTGGAAATAATTTGAGCAAAGCCAACACTCCAGTAAATTTTGATTTTACTTCACAAGCACAGTGAGATAATCTTGTTTACTGCTGTTCTGTCTTAGAGATAAATATCCAAACTATACCTCAGTATTTTCTTGATTTTAAAAGTCATTATAATATATTAAATTTCTACCTTTTATTAGAAAAAGAAAGGTTCAATTACACTGACACAGTCCTCATCTCAAAGCTGTCTCTCTCTAGTCCCTCATAATATACAATATGAAGGTGAGTTTTTCATGTGTGTGTGTTTGAAGGGGTTGAGGGTGTTATTTAAGGATGCAGAATGGAAATTCATTCTACACGTTTTATCATGTACTGTAATTTAAAGTTCAATTTGAGTATAATGTAATTTCTTCCAGAATACATTTTCTGACATGAACTTTCATTTTTGAACTGTACTGTACAGTACTTGTGTTTTGTTCATAAGTTGAACGTGTGATGTTGCATACAGGCCACAAGGAGGCAGCACGAGTCAGTTCTGTGGAATCAAAACACCAAAAGAGGGCCAAAGATCCTGAAGAAGAAGACAAAATTGAAAATGAAAATGTAAATTTGCAAAAGAGTGAAGATAATGAAGTGAGTGCTTTGTTGGGAGTGAGTTGCCATTTGATACCTCTGTGCCTCTGTCCATCACTACAGGGGATAATTATTTAAAAAGAAAAACAGTATATTTTTGTTGTTTTTTTTTAACACTCATTGTGGATACTCAAATACAGCAAAATCCTCCATTGCTTCCAAAGTGCTCCTCAAATGGAGCACCTGCTGCAGGTCTGTCAGAGGCCCATCCAGGGTGCTGAATGACTCAAAGAATAATACACATGTTGGCATGGACATAATTTTGATTTCATAGATGGGGGGGACACTAACCCTGCTATGCAAATGTTGTTCGCCATCAGTATGCCTTCGTTTCATGTCCTTGTCACTGGCTAGGTAGTACATTGGTCCAAAATACACAAAAAAGTCCAACAAATCTCATTACTAAACTTTTGTTTTCATTAGTAATGCTACATTAGGAAACAAACCAGTTGTCCTCAACGGATCTTTCGTAAGAATGAAGGGAGCCGAGTCGTACTTGAGCACAGTTCTTTTTATTGTTGTGCCCATATTCACTGTCTGCTCAAAATCCATTATTCACGTGAACAAGGAGAAAGTCATAAGAGACAGACACTGTCATGTTCCTTAGGGGCAGAGCGACATTTAGTTAGCAGTTAATCAAAACAATAAAACTTTATTTTCTCATGGCTAATCTCGAAATCCAGTCTAAAATGCAGCGCAACAACCTTTTGTTGTTGCATTTAGCAGATGCTTTTATCCAGAGCATCTTACAAAGTGCTTTGCATCTGTTCAAAGTGCAAATAACCATAGAAAGATAGACATACAATATGTATGGATCAATATGTATCTTTAGATCTGGTGATATGAGTAATTTAGTGCTAAAATATTCCACAAATGTGAAATTCAATTGTATCAAATTGATGTTAGTTTGAATGTGATTCAGGTGTCACTCTTTTGTTATGAGTGGGGCCAGAAGAGCTGGTTCCCCTCAAAAAGCAGCTATTCCCATTTATTTTCCTCCAAAATGTACTTGGCACCAGCAGTCATGTCACTGTTTTAACAGGAGTAAAATGAACAAACACCAAGAGAAACACTGTTTCTCACACAGTGGGAGCAAGAGGCTTAGAGACAAGACTTTATTTGACTTAAACCTACACACAGTTAATAGTTGAAATGCTGCTGGGGACAATTATATAATACAATGTTTAACATGGATTCCTGCAGATTCCAATTCTGCTATACTTAGATTACCTGTTAGCATAATCTTCACTTGTAGTGTTCGTGCTTATAAGTAGTACGCATTTATGTTTGTTCTGCTGCCTCAGAGTAGTTGCCTAAAACTAAAAAGCCCATGTAACATATTAAAAGCTCTTTGTGACAATGAATGTAACTTAATTAATGTTGAGTTGTAAATAATATGCCTATATTTTGTTCCCTACTTTTACCTGCAGAATGTAAATCGGTGGCTTTCACAATTACCAGCAGATGCAAAATATTTTTCATCTGATGAGTCTAACGAACGACCAGTTAATTCCTCATCCAGAAGGTGAGTGATGCAGCTTTAGCCCAAATCCTAAATTAATTTGTAGAGAGTAACGCAGTTACTGCTGTTTAACTTCATAAACATGGCTAATATTTGTTGTTTCCTTTTGGAACACTGAACACCCGTCATGTTTGTCCAAATGTTTTCTTTCACTTCGTCATGTGTCCCAGAAAAAAAACAATCCAGAAGATACCCAGAAGTATCAAGGTAAACACAATTATGTCAAGTACTTTGTTGAGTCTGTCCACCAGTTTAAATATGACATTCACATTATATATTAGAAATGAATAATATTTGTTTATTTAATATTAATATTCACATTATATTTGTGCAAGGGTTGCCTGCACTGTGTGCCTCTGATCACTAACTGCTAGTCAGTAATCAGGTCACCTGCAGGTGATAAAAAAAAATTTTCCTCTGCAAAGACCTGGGCTGTGTTCAAAATGGCCTACTACATACTACTCACATATTGCAAAGACCTGGGCTGTGTTCAAAATGGCCTACTACATACTACTCACATATCGCAAAGACCTGGGCTGTGTTCAAAATGGCCTACTACATACTACTCACATATTGCAAAGACCTGGGCTGTGTTCAAAATGGCCTACTACATACTACTCACATATTGCAAAGGTGGTGGTAAATGTCTCCCATGCGTTCGAAACTTTCATATTCATGTGACCTCATGGTAGTGTTTGTTGCTTACTGGATACTATACTGCATACTGCTTTGGGCACCAGTATGCAATATATAAGTCCTGTATGAAGTATACAGTATGTAAAAGTATAGCTTCAAATAGAGCTTTGGTGTTAATTACATGCTGCTACTAGCTCCACTCATAACAGTATCATTTTCTTTGTTTCTGGTTCCTCATTCACTCCTTGTACTCCTGTCTGTCTGGGTCCATCCATGGTGGCTTTGAGCCATTAGAATCATCAGAACTCCCACCAACATGGCAGTAATCGCAATATGGAGTCTCACCATCCCTTCCCTGGTTGTTGCCCAGGACACTGTTACTTTAAAACAGTGACAGTGTTAATGGAATCCACTTTTATTTGAATATTTGAATATATCTATTATGTTGGTATAATGAGAAAAGGTATTGTGTGAAATGTGCATACACTACCGTTCAAAAGTTTGGGGTCACCTAGACAATTTTGTGTTTTCCCTGAAATCTCATACTTTTAATTATCAAATGAGTTGCAAAATGAATAGAAATATAGTCCAGACATTGACAAGGTAGAAATAATGTTTTTTTTTATTTTTATTTTTTTATAATTTTCTACTTTAAACTTTGCTTTCGTCAAAGAATGCTCCCTTAGCAGCAATTACAGCATTGCAGACCTTTGGCATTCTAGCTGTTAATTTGCTGAGGTAATTTGGAGAAATTTCACCCCATGCTTCCAGAAGCCGCTCCCACAAGTTTGATTGGGTTGATGGGCACTTTTTTCGTACCATACGGTCAAGCTGCTCCCACAACAGCTCAATGGGGTTGAGATCTGGTGACTGCGCTGGCCACTCCATTACCGATAAAACACCAGCTGCCTGCTTCTTCTCTAAATAGTTTGTGCATAATTTGGAGGTGTGCTTTGGGTCATTGTCCTGTTGCAGGATGAAATTGGCTCCAATCAAGTGCTGTCCACAGGGTATGGCATGGTGTTGCAAAATGGAGTGATAGCCTTCCTTATTCAAAATCCCTTTTACCTTGTTCAAATCTCCCACTTTACCAGCACCATCACATTACCTCCATCATGTTTGACAGATGGTGTCAGGCACTCTTCCAGCATCTTTTCAGTTGTTCTGCATCTCACAAATGTTCGTCTGTGTGATCCAAACACCTCAAACTTTGATTCATCTGTCCATAACACTTTTTTCCAATCTTCCTCTGTCCAATGTCTGTGTTCTTTTGCCCATATTAATCTTTTTCTTTTATTAGCCAGATATGGCTTTTTCTTTGCCACTCTGCCCTGAAGGCGAAGCATCCCGGGGTCGCCTCTTCACTGTAGACGTTGACACTGGCGTTTTGCGGGTACTATTTAATGAAGCTGCCAGTTGAGGACCTGTGAGGCGTCGATTTCTCAAACTGGAGACTCTAATGTACTTGTCTTGTTGCTCAGTTGTGCAGCGGGGCCTTCCACTTCTCCTTCTACTCTGGTTAGAGCCTGTCTGTGCTCTCCTCTGAAGGGAGTAGTACACACCATTGTAGGAAATCTTCAGGTTCTTGGCAATGTCTCGCATGGAATAGACTTCATTTCTCAGAAACGAATAGACTGTTGAGTTTCAATTGAAAGTTGTTTTTTTCGGGCCATTTTGTGAGTTTAATCGAACCAACAATCGTAATGCTCCAGATTCTCAACAGCTCAAAGGAAGGTCAGTTTTATAGCTTCTCTAATCAGCAAAACTGTTTTCAGCTGTGCTAACCTACTTGCACAAGGGTTTTCAAGGGTTTTCTAAATATCCAATAGCCTCCTTTCAGAGTTAGCAAACACAATGTACCATTAGAACACTGGAGTGAAGGTTGTTGGAAATGAATCTCCATACATCTATGTAGATATTGCATTAAAAACCAGATGTTTACAGCTAGAATAGTCATTTACCACATTAATAATGTATAGAGTGTATTTTTGATGCATTTATTGTTAGTTAAATTGAAAAAAAAAGACTTTTCTTTCAAAAATAAGAACATTTCTAAGTGACCCTAAACTTTTGAACGGTAGTGTATATATATATATATATATATATATATATATATATATATATATATATATATATATATATATATATATATATATATATATATATATATGCACGCACGCACACACACACACACTCACACACACACACGTGTGTGTGTGTGTGTGAGTGTGTGTCTGTCTGTCAGTTCTTCCGACAAACATACAACATATTTAAAGTTACAGAAAAACAAGTATGATAAGCATTACATTTGTAACTAAGAGTAAACCCAAAGAAAGCAAAAGGCTGGATCATCTCTGTTGACATCATCTATAAGTAGGCCCAACTCAATAATGTCACACACACACAATTAGAGAGATTAGAGAAATTAGAGAGATGCTGGACTGTGATCTGGACTAGACTCACCCCCACAGAACACAATACAGACAAGACCTACACATATGGAGCACAATGAGTTGTCTAATGTTAATATTTTCAGGCTTTACATTTATGGCATTTGGCAGATGCCCTTATCCAGAGCAACTTACATTTTTATCTCATTTTTATACAAGTGAGCAATTGAGGGTTAAGGGCCTTGCTCAGGGGAACCTCAGTCATGGCCTTAGGTCTGGGACTCGAACCTGCGACCTTCCGGTCACAAGACCAGTTCCCTAACCACCAGGCCATAACTGCCCATCAGTGAAGAAAGTGAAGAATGATCATGTTCAATAGACACTGGTAGTGTACATGTGAAATGGCGTCCACTATACTGTTCTGTTCTGATTCTTGCTGAATAGCAAATCTGGTTCATTTCTGTGTTCTACATGTTTTGTGTTAATCCTGATTTATTCTTACAGAACCTTGACTTTCACATGTTTCAGTTATTGCTAATTGTATGTGATGAAAGATGTAAGTTTGAGAAAAAATTATGCATTTGTTAGTAAGCTTTTGTTGGCCATCTTTTCATTTTCTGACAGTCTGACAACTCCACCAAATTTAACAAGAAATTTAGGAGAGTTCATTCAGATGGTGACAGGTAAGTGTGTAATTTTGTCCTCATTATGTCTGCAGTTTTGTTTGCTGTTTACTCACACTTAGTGTCTATCTTTCAGTGGAGTTTTGGAGATAGAATGACGCAATAATACACGAGAGGGAGTGCTATAACGGGTAATATCGGCACTGCTGTGCTGCGGTCGTAGGCACGAGGCCGCAGGCCGAGTGCCGTAGATCAGCACAGCAGTGCCGATATTACCCGTTATAGCACGAACCTCGAGTGTTTTTGCTTTTGGCTCGAGCTTTTGGCTCGAGCTTTTGGCTTTTAACCCATTTGTCACGCAGCTTTGCCAAGGAGACCACAACTCCCATGGGTCTGCCTTTCATAACACTACTACTCTGTTGTTTTGCCCTGAGGAGTTTGGAAGTCGCTTCTCTCAATTAACCTTTTTTCATAAGTCTGCTTCCGTCTGCATTGCAACATGTACCAGCAATCACACCATTGTACTGAACTTGTACCAAGCAGTGATGCACACCTATGGTGTGAACTGAACTGTGATCTGTTACACCCATAGTAATAATGTAACAATTATTTCAGTCTTCAATGGATTATCTTAGAGTTAGAACAGGTGTTCCTTCTCAAGGACGTATTTTCAGATATCTATTTTAGCTGGTGTTTGTCTTAATAATGGGTCTGTCATTTTGTTAGGTCCTCTCTGAAAAAACATATAGGTACACAAACAACTGAAGAAACAAAACAGCAGTCCCACAGTGAATCTCTGAAGGTGAGCAGAATCTTGTGCATCATTTTGTTAGTGTAAAGGAAGCATGAAGCATCAGGTTTACATTGGAATTTGGATTAATACAAAGTTAAATTACTTCCTGTTTCTCCCTCTTAGGTTGTCATAGCCTGTTCTCTCTTCTCTCCTCACCATTAGTGGTACAGACAGTGATAAACACAAATACTAATTCTTGTGTGTCAGGGCTGGAGAGAACCTACTTTAGGGAGAGATTTGTGGCAGCTCACTACTGAAACGTTTGGCTTTCATGCCGTGCATTTGCCAGCCAGTTTCTCTTGCTCAAGTTGGTCTCGAGTTGTGTTTGGTGTCTCGCTACCATTCTCCCTCTCTCTCAGTATCTTTACTTATTCGAGTATTTACCTCCTGCGCCTCTTCACTGGCCTCCCTCAAGTTTTCCTCCCACTATTATTTTTCTATCCAGTTTAGTTTCGTTGGGAGCATTGTCACTTCCTTTATTTCCATGACTTTGCCTCCTCAAATGAAAGACACATGCATTTAGTTGTTTTTAGGACATCCGTAATTACCTAAATATATCTTAACTATACTTTGCAAAGTTTTCATTATATGTGTTTTCTGAAAAAATCAAGATGAAATGAACAGCAAATTCCATTTCTCAGACTAAATGTGATATTATTAATTGCCTTTAAACCTAAACTATTTCTTTAAAATATGTTTGGTGTGTGTGATTCATTTAAGAACATGTCTGCACCTTTTTTGTTAGGAAAACAATTTGGAATTTAAAACTACTTTCTTGGGTGTGGCTATACTTACTTTGGCTTGCTTTGGATTGTACATATATTTCAAAGGTAAATTCATGTTATTTCTATAATACTAATGTGAGGCCTGTATTTCTTTATGACACTATATCGTGATTGAATCACTGAGGTAAACAAATCGTAATATACAGTTTGACATTTCAAGTGAAAATTCAGCTGAAAATGATCATGTTGATTTTTTGTCAAATATTTTACACTCAAAAATCACGTTGTATCTTGTATATGAAGATTTCACCTTTTTTGTTTGTTTTGAAGGACCTGAGGAAAACCACCATGAACTTAGATTGATGCTGATTGGTAAAATCAGGGCAGGAAAGAGTGCGTCAGGAAACACCATCCTGGGAGAACAGCTCTTCAGACTTGATGCATCTCCAGCATCTGTGACTCCACACTGTGAGAAAAGGAACAAAGTTGTGAATGGAAGAAACGTCACAGTGTTTGACACTCCTGGGGTCATGGACACCTGGTTAACATCTGATCAAACAGCTCATAATGCACCTGAATGCATCTTCAGGTTTGCTCGTGGTCCTCATGTGTTCCTACTGTTGATCAGACTGGGGAGATTCACAGAGGAGGAGAAGAATGCTGTGAAGTGGATTCAGGAAAACTTTGGAGAAGAAGCTATGAGGTTCACCTTGATACTGTTCACTGGAGGAGATCTACTTGGGGAAAAACCTGTAGATAAATTTATCAGTAATAATTACGAGCTCCAGAATCTTGTAGACATCTTTGAAGGCAGATATCATGTCTTTAACAATAAGAAGGACAATCCATCTCAAGTCACAGAGTTGTTTAGAAAAATAGATCTAATACTCTATGAGTCCATGGGCTACAATCACACAAGAGATGTGTACCAGAATGCCAAGATGATCACAAGAAAAGAAGTGGAGATGAAACAAATGGAGTTGGAGAAAGAGATTAGAATGGAGGAAGAGAAAAAGAGAGCAGAGATGGAAATACTGATCAGGCAAGAGGAAGAAATAAAGAGGATACAGATTTCAAGAAAAATGAAAGAGGACGAAATGAGGAATATTAATAATAAGGAGGAAGAGGTTAGACAGGAGGAAGAGGAAAAGAGAACAGAGATGGAGAGACTGATCAGACGAGAGGAAGAGGTCAGAAGGAAACGGATTGAAAAAAATATGAAAGAGGAGGAAATGAGGAATATTAAGAAAAAGGAGGAAGAAGTGAGACAGGAGGAGGAAGTAAAAAGGAGACAGCAGGAAGAAGAGATGAAAGCAGAAGAGCGAAGGAAGGTGAATGAGCTCGCTGCTAAATTAAGAGATGAGCAATATGAGAAAACTGAGCTAAAGGCAGAGTTGGAGAAAATACAGTTCAGATTTTTTTGTTTCTTGGTCCTAACTGTTACACTCAGTTTAGGTCTTGTGTATGTTGTGTATCGCAAACGACCATAGAGCTGTAACCTATTGTCAGATTTCACAGTTGCCAGGCAAACGCATCAACCATCTATCATTCAGCTTGTTAAATTTGTGGATTCCAAAGTGACAGCACACTGCATAGCTCTACATCAGGAGTGGCTCGCCTGGTTTCGTGCGGCTCCCCAGCCGGTCCGCGCGCTCACCTGCACTAATGGTCTGTGTCATGGCCCGGTTACCTCATCAGCTCTTAGGGCGACACACTGCTACATCTTCGTGGTGCGCGGTTTGTTTACAAGCCTAGCGAGCCGCTAATACCTTTAAAACCGGTGTAGTGGAAAACACGCATTTGACTGTCTTCACACGCTCACACGAGTTACTAATTCGCCAACTACTGGCGATCGATCGCCATTATCCACCCCCCACCCCTGCTCTACATGGTCTCTTCTCTACACAGCTACTCTACACACCCAGAACCTATTGGAGATGAAAAATACATGTTCAGTACAAACTGACTTCTGTCAGTCAGGTGTTTCACCAATAAATTGGTTCACCATCAGTGTCCATGAATACTGGAAAAAGACAAAAAACAAGAAATGATGAGGGATGACCAAAAGTAAAACAGAACAAGGCAAACAAAAAAATGCAACACAGACCAGGCAACAGACAATGGGACAGGAACAAAATCAGACGCAGCAGGGCACTGGAACAGAAAGAAAGGGAGACAAATGAACAGGAAAGGGCACAGAAACGACAACAGAAACCAAAACCAAAAAAATGAACAGAAGACAAAAACACAAGGAGATCCAGAGGTCCATCAGGGAACAGCAGACAGAGGCTCAGGTGACACAGGAGAGGGAGGGCTGGGCAGGTAAAGGCAGCAACAATATCCACAGACAGAGTCAAGACAAGCAGGACACACACACTAATATGACAGAAGTCTGGTCGATCGGTGATGGCAGATCCAGGGGAACCCTGGGAAACCGCCAGATTCAGGAGCAGATGCGCTGACCAATGGGACAGCCACAGGGACAGTGGGTGACCGTGGAGGAACACAGACACAGAACCCACTTGACAGATTTCTAAGGTCACATGATTACTGGGAACTCGAAGTGGCACTTGAAATTCAGCCAAGTATCTGAGAACGATTTGTCTGAAATATCTCAAAGATATGTCTATCCATGTTTACGGGTTGCTGCTCCATGTAGTGTTTATCAGAACAGGAAGATCCACAGCACTTATCTAGAATCGCATCGCACAAACCGGTCAAAAGTGAAACTAACTGCATGTAGATTTACGAGATGCCCTTGTACCCACATTGTCAGGGGATTTGCTGTCTTTGGCTCAGTGGTGCTGAGATGTCGCAAATCAGACGGTGTGGAAAGAGCAAGAGATTAGCCAAGCATAATAACCAGTCGAAAAACCATGGGAGCTACATGGGTTAAAGCAGTGGCATGCACAGACATTTTGGGGGGCAAGTGCTGGGGGGGGGCACTTTTTAGTGCACGTGGAACACTTCATTATAAAAAAAATTACAAGCACATGTTGAATGAAATTTGACTTTTATTTGTAACATTCTCTAAACGTGAGTTTTCAATGGAAAAAAGTCACACCGCCGGGGAACTCTCCGTTTCTTCTTTCACAAACGAATGTGTTAATTTATGTTGCCTAACAAAACCTATACAACAGAAAACGTTCAGCTTAACACATAGATTTGCCAACTCTACCTTAATTATTTGTATGTGGTCGTCCTCACGTTATCTATCATTGATTTGGGCTAGAGCGACAAGTTTATCAGGTGACCAGTTGGCTAAAATGCTTAGTAGTTTGGTGCTGTATGAGACATTTTACTGCACAAGAAAATGATTTCACGTTGGGCTTACTGTGCATTCACACCGAAAGCGATAAAATCGCTCTCCGTCGCCGAGTCACTAGCATCACGTCGCGTGGGGGCGTGTCCAACATCACGCCGGCATGCAGCACGTGACAGATATTCAAATCACGTTTTTAAAGCAGGACGCAGTATTTATTTATTTTAATCTATTGATGACAGGACACACGATTATAAAGGAGTGCGTGTATAAAACATAGTGTGTGTATAAAACACATATAGTATATAAACCTAAAATGTTTATGTATTTTTTTTACTTTTTACCCCAGACCCAAAGATCAAACAGGAATAAAAAAAATCATAACCAATAATAGGGTATATGCTAATTTATTGCAGATGTTTTTTAACAAATGAACAGTATTCCCTCCAAAAATAAACATTTTGTACTGTAAATAAACAGGGACACATCGTAAAGTGCGGGCCATCCAGAGACAGCCACTATCAATCTCTCCTCCATTTTGCAATCGGAACAAATAATCAGTAGGAACCAAAGTCAGAGGTGCGGTTTCGGAAGAGGGTGCAAATATACTTTCTGATTGGTAGATTGGTAGATCAATTCACGGCGCGTCACGTCGCATCGCTGGGTGTCGCTCACTCTCATTGGAAATGAATGACTTCCGGTCGCCATGTCGCTCTCGTCGCTTTCGCTGTAAACGCACAGTTAGAGGGCAAACAGTACGATTTTACTTTATGTGTATGTTCCCTGGCTGGTCGGGCACGAGAGAAGAAGTTTATCTGTGACCGTTCGTGCTGTGCTGAAGACGCTTCCTTCCACTCGCTGAACGGAACTGCTGCAGCGCATCTGGTGTGACAAAGGAAGAGAGAGGTCAGGTGTGTGCGAGATGGTGGCTCATTTCAGGGCATTGGTTTTAATCGCTCAGGTTTTCAAAAGATCATTTCAAACCGACCTCAGTAAAATGTTAATAATAATAATAATAAAAACTTAAGTTTCAAAAGAGCACTTTCGTTGATAAAGGGCAGAGTTGGTGGTGCTTTAGCACCTGATGTCTATGTCTGCACGCCACTGGGTTAAAGAACAAGACTAATAAGAAAATATATTCTTAGCAAAGTCCCCCTGCTCAAGAAGGCACATGTGCAGGTCCATCCAACACCTGGATGATTCTGAGAGTGATTTGGAGAAGGCTCTGTGGTCAGATGAGACAAAAATTGAGCTCTTTGGTATTAACCCGACTTGCTGTGTTTGGAGGAAGAGAAATGCTGACCAGAGCCGGAGTGGCTAATCGGGAGGTTCGGGAGGATTCCCGATGGGCCGGCTCATGTCAGTCTCTAGTTTGGGCCGATTGGGAGGGAAAATAATTTTGGGCCGGATTTGGACATGAAACTCCCGGGCTGAAAATGTGTCCCACTCCGGCCCTGATGCTGACTATAACCCAAAGAACACTGTCCCCACTATCAAGCATGGAGGTGGAAACATTATGTTTTGGGAGTGTTTCCCTGCTAAAGGCACAGGATTACATCACCGCATCAATGGGAGAATGGATGGAATCATATTATCAATGTTATTAATGCCACCCTTGTCAATGGTTTTAATTAGGGATGTCCCGATCTGATCTCAAAGATTTTTAACTGATCGGTATTGGCTTTTCTGAACACAAACCTTAGCCCGATCTTTGTCATAAACAAATGTGGCGAACAGGACTAACAAAAAAAAGGAAAAAAGAAAGAAATGCACGACTACGCCACCTAGGGGAATTTCACCCCAAGGAAATACATGTTACGTTTCACAGGGCTGGGTGTGACTCAAATGCAAGTATTCAAATGATTTATTACAAGGAAGCAAAGCACTAAACAAAGGAGAGCAAACAAGTAAGGAGATAAGTAGACGAGGGAGAACATGATAATGACTAAACAGAAAAACTACAAACTAAAACCAACAGGGACAGAGTATAATCACACCATGACAGACACCTAAGATCACTAGAGAATGCGAACACAATATAAACATGATCAGAACTCCGCACGAACATAAGGGATAAGACACTCGGGCATAAAACATCAGTAACACAGGGCAGCTCCACTGAACAAACCACTGCAAACAGAAAGGGGAAAAAATAAATAAAAACCACTCAATCTTAACCAAATCCAACATGCAGAACAAAAAAAAGTCGCTGCCAAACCAAGCATAAAAATGTAACAGAACAACCAATAAAAAACACGAAACAACCTATCACTCAGATACGGAAGAGTATTAGGGCCACAAAAAAAAAAATGGGGCATTGGGGGGAAAAAAGGGGCAGCCAGAATTCTGAGATTAAAGTCAGAATTGACTTTATTCTCATAATTGTGACTTTATTCTCACAATTCTGACATTAATCTCACAATTCTGACTTTTTTCTTGGAATTGTGGGTACTTGGAGGGACATTTGTCCTGCAGTTTTCTAACAACCTTCACAAGGCACTGCAAACACTCTCTCCTGAAGTTCAGAACAGAGTTCCCCTATCTTGCTTCCTGTTTTGCCCTGAAGTGCCTATCAAGGAACATTCACATCAATGCTTAGAAATAAAATGTTTGCCGAATTTCTTGATGATAAAAGTAACACCAAACAAATTATATTATGATTGATTTGTGCAGGCACCTAAATCAGTCCCACCAGGATTTCGCGGGCCTTTTTTGTGATTGTTGCGGGCTAAAATGTTTGACGTTGCGGGTGTTTTTCAAAAAAATTGCGATGGAAGTTGCGGTGTGTTTTTGCTTTTTTGTGAGTACATTGCAATAGGGAGTAAATGTTGTATGGTTTTCCTCTAGTAGTCCATTTTAATTATCTATTTACCCATTTATTCAGGGTTGCCAAATTTCAAGATCGCTTGGAGTGAGATTTGAACCTGGAGGGGGTGGCGAACGTTAATTGTTGATGGGGGGGAGGGGCGGGGTTAGCGAACGTAAGTTGTTACCGGGCGGCCTGTAAAATGGACACAAATTAAGTATTATATCGAGATCGATGGCAACCCTGATTTATTTATTTATGGGTATTATGCTTCTTATAAAACCCATGGTTTAACACTTCAAGCAATCATTGAATGAATCATTTCGAATCATTTAGACTATATGTATAAATATTTAACTTAATTAAGTTTAACTGGTGCACGCAGTTACAAAATTCGAGAGGTGCACGACCTTGCGAATCGACAGCGTGCGACGCCCTCGCGCACGGGCAGAGCCAGTGCGATTACGTCATCTTCGCCGCGCAGACCCTCGCCGCTTGTGCGCTGCAGTGACTTCGTGGGCTACCGTTGCATTGTGGGGAATGTAGTGTTTGTGCTTGCAAAACACCATCGGGCGGTTGCGGCCTGTGGGCCGGTTCTAATAGTAATTAAATATCATCCAGGGGGCCATAGATAATCAATTCGCGGGTCGGATCTGGCCTGCGAGCCTTAACTTTGACATATGTGCTCTATAGTTTGGGCAGGAATGATCCCTCTCAAGATTTTGTATGCCCCGCCCCCTGAAACACAGGTGTTGGGACAGAGAATGCACAATGATCCCTCTCACTTTCTTGAAATGATCCCTCAAAGTGCAACAGCTCGGTGGCAGAAATGGACTTTCCGTCTCTTAAAAGACTATGAAAAATCACTTGGGAGTGGATGGGCTGGTGCTAGAAATGTTAAACTTGTTGGAACTACATGTATGAACCCATCGTTGTGAAACAATAAAACACTGAAAACAAAAAAAAAAAAAAACTGTTTATCCCCGCTTTCATGTAGTGTACCGGGATACTGCTTTTCCCAATCTTTTTGCCGTTATTTTCATCGCTCATGCTGCTTTCAGTCTGCTCCTCTTGAATGTATATACGGAAGTAAGGCGGGAGTTTGTCGACGTTACATCAAGATGACATCAGCGTTTGGTCAAATTTGCGGGAAAGTTGCGGTGATTGGCTGAAGTTGCAACACCGCACTGAATTTGCGGGGTTTGCTTGAAGTTGCGTTGAAGTTGCAAATCGCAACATCGCGACTTTCTGGAGGGTCTGTAAAATAAACTCCTCAGAGATGTCCATTTTGATCAGCTGCAAGGGCATTCGTGCAAAAAAAATTGAAAAACAAATAAAGCAGTCTTAGTGCTCTTTATTTATTTGAACATGAATTTTGCCCCCCTTTCCTTCTGGCTTGCAAATTTCTCTATTACATTTGTATTAAAGTCAGTCATCAAAACGGAATTTTCTCTCATTTTGTAAAAGATGCTGCTCCAACCTGTAGCTATTCAACGTGAACCGAGTTAACGAACCGCAGATGACTGACTGACACTAGAGTGGGGGTGTCTAACAAGAGTGGGAGTGTCCGGGATGCAGAGAGCTGCGCCCCGTGGAAAATCTGAAACCGACCAATTAAACTGCAGCCTCACATCACGTGCTTGGCAAAAGTTTACGCATCTACATTGACTCCCATTAGACCGGTGCCCCAACTAGGAAGTGTGCACAATGTAAGCAATTAAATACAATTATGTGTTTACTCTTTTAATAAATTCAAACATGGCTATATTAGACACACAGTGTGACTAAATAATTTCCTCACTATCGCAATTTATAATGAACTCATTTTAATATCGGAACAATATTAAGGGGGCGGCGCCCCAGCGCCCCCTCATTGACCAGCCGCCACTGTATCTAATAGTGAATAACAAAGAATATAAAATTAAACAACAACAGCGAATGATAAACAACTATCGGTGATCATTAGATTTAAATGAATTATATGACTACCCTAAGGCCTGCCTAACTAGCGTAGGACCCAGGGACGGACACGAGGTCTTTAGAGAGAGAATAGAAAGAAGAAAGAGAAAGTTTGGGGAGGTTAATGGTAACAGTATTTACTATTTCGGACTCCGGGAGAAATAGAAGTTGGCAACCTCAAAACAGCATATGAACTGAGCGTCTTACTTCGAAGAAGAGGTGTGGTGACGCGGACCAACCGGTACGCGTTCACGGTTCGTTTCTTGAGGTGGCTAAGGTCTGCGGAGCAGGTCACGTGAGACGGCTCGAATCGCAGAGACTTAGCGGTGACATCACAGTCGCAGCTGGAAGGTGCAGACAAACTTATGCAGATAACTTGACTGAGAAAGAAAATGAGCTTGACTAGACGAAATAAAAGGAAGTTTGACGATGACACGTAAAATAAAAAAAATAAAATAAAATCTAAAAGAATCTTCTGTTGGACTCGGTGAGAGCTTTAGTGGCGGTATTTCGGCCTCGCTCCAGTGGATTTAATTTTATTTTTTATTAGATTTATTCATTTAATTATAAACAAATTAAAACGTATGCACAAAAGAAGAAAGTATACAATTCACAAATAAAATGAAAGGCAGCAGAAAGAAGAAAATTCTGCTGTGTTCGGCGTGAGTCCAACACTCCGTTGGTCGCGATGGTTTGGTGTGTTTCCAACGAGTTCGAGTCTCTGAGTCTCAGCGAGTCTGGCGAAATTCTCCAAATCTAACAGGCTGCCAAGCTCATTATCTTTTCTTGAGCAAGGGTCTTTAAGGGGCGACATTTCTTGGTCATCATGTCATTGACCATTGGGCCTGTATTATTGAATATTCATCACCTATGCCTGGACAGGGGAGAGAGAGAGAGATAAAGGGAGAGAGAGAGGGGGAGCCAGGAGTGCCCGTCTTTCCAGGTCTAGTTAATGACTTAACCAAAGAAGACAGATTAGCACAATTTGAAGACAATGGAAATTCCCTATTCCTAAACAAACTGAAATAAGTATTAATTTGGTTCTATTAGTCTACACATTGAGCCATTCTTACTTTCCACTTTTGGACAATAAATGACACATAGTGCACAGACAGGCATGGATGTGAGGTCACATAAACACACATAAAAATGATTACATTTGATGAGTGACATACAAACTAATACATAGATGTGCATATGCCTAATATAGCACATTACATGTTGATACTTGGTTATATATATAAATCTAAATTAATATTACATCGGAATACAAGTGTATTGATATGTCTAAAATAATGCAGCACAGGAATATGTGAGTACACACGTCTCTATGACTAACACACAGAATTAATGAGCATGCATGTTTAAACAGCAGAACACACAGTAATATATATATGCATGCCTGCATTACCTATAGAGTTTAAGACTACAAGAACAGTTATATCTAACTACTGATACACAAAGTAATACATGAATATGCATCAATGTGGTGTGTTTATACAATAACCGGTATTCTAATAAGATCACTTAATACTGAATACATGAAAGATCATAATAGGGCTGCCACTAACGACTATTTTTCTATCAATTCAACTATCGATTGGTCGACTAGTTTAAACGATTAATTTTCTGCAGAACAACATGTTTAACATGTTGCGTACTGACAGTCTTGCTGTCTACATTCTGATTAAGAACACTTTAGCATAAATTCCAGCACTTTTCAAATCTGAAACACAAAGCAACATTAATTCGTCAGGTAAATGTTCCTTCCCCTGTTTTTGAGGGGGGTTTCTTTATACTACCACATATCGTTCCGGACAACACTGCAAAGATTGTGACGCGGCGAGTTTAAACGCCTCCGCCGTTCGCGCAGGTTCGCACGCTACGGTCACTCGCGAAAGTATAATCCATAATAAATAATCTTTAGATTTTTTATTATTATTTTTGTTGATGCTGGTCCAACGTTGCGCGTATCAGTGATTATGCCTCGGCGTGCCAGCAGTGGCACGCGTGCCATCGGTTGCCGACCCCTGCTGTAGACTTTTGGAAAGCTCCTTTGGCTCCTTTTTTTTTTTGAGTGGCGCTGACCAATGACTGGAGACTCTCTGATGTCACGCGTTGAGGAAAAACATTTCTTTGAACGGACGCATTTTAGAAATTAAAATGGAACATTAATAAACATAAAAACAAAAAAAATGTATATAAAAAAACAAAACCGATGCGTCGACTTAAAATATTGAAGTCGACGTATTTTCAGCGTCAACGTCATCGACTGTATTGACCAATCGCGGCAGTCCTAGATCATAAGTTGTGTCTTTATATCAACCACATGGCACAGTGTTCACATTTAGAGGCACATGGTCCTGTGGTCCTTTGTTCTTAAGGGCTGGAAAGTTGAATACTGGCCTTAAGAATAATTGCCCTTTCCTTGGTTGGAATGTTGTCGAGTTTGGTCTTTTTAGACTCAGTTTGCCGATTTAGTTCCAGTAGGCTACGTCCCAATTTTATGTGCAGTTTGGATTTGGAGTTACAGAGATCTCTGAAATATTTGTATCTTCAGTTCTGAATTTTAACACAGAACTTCTAATGGGTTTAAACTGTGGGCAATCAGATACGGTTGGAATTTAGAGTTTTATGGTCCTTCCTGACTGTGGTCCCAGTGTCCTCCGACGAAGGTTGATTTTGACCAGCATCTCTCTGAGCCCAGGAGGTCAGATAAAGTCATAGTTCTAAGCTAGGGGAGATAAGCACCATTGTGAAAGTGGATCCTTGGGAACCTGTTGCTGGGTAAAGAATCAGTGTTTATCTTTACATGCAATCAAAGAGATGTGAGTCAATTTCTCAGTTCAGTAAGTAAGGAATCCCTTCGGGTGTCATACAAAATACATGCTTTTGGGCTGTCTCCACTACAACCAGTTGACCGCTGGTTATTATATCCTTCATTTGGATCTTACGGGTTTTTGGATTGCGCACTTTTCTATTAAACCATCCTTTTTCCTTACAGTTGCCATGATCGCTTCCATTTTATTTCGCTCACCCTTCCCATCACATTAATACAGGTTAATCATTCAAATTAATGAATCAAAATCTTTATAGTGATAATTACCATCAGAAGCTCAGTTAGGTCTTTTGCCAAATAAGGCAACACTGGCTCGTCTGTCTAGCATTTCTGTAAAAATGGGTTAAAAATTCTTGCAATTGAAAGGAAGAATTGCAGTTTTGGGATGATGAGAGGATCCCCTCGTGCTGCCAAGATGGCATCATATGACGCCGTGCTGGGTTTTTGGACACTCTTATCTTCTGCAGCATCTACATACTTTTGAATGATGGGCCAAATCTCGATTGCTCTCTCTGCCACAGGAACATTCTCCACCCATCTATGGCCACAGAAGGAGAGGGGAAAGCAAGAGGAGCTGGTGAGCTTTGTGAAGTCCTCTCTCTGGGCAGGAACATTGTGGAACAGAAAATGCATCGCTCGCAGATGTTTTTCAAGTTGCCAGGCTATAAAGCCTGCCTTCATGGCATTGTGGAGGGTATGTAGTCAGGGCCGGCGCCAGAACATATACAGTGAGGAGGCGTCAGAAAATTTCGGGGGGGCGTACATAAGTTGTTGAGCAGGGGGGGGGGGGGGGGGTGGCGAACGTAAGTTGTTGACCGGGGGGGTGTAACGATTGTCGAGCGGCCGAGTGGGCACCATGTAGCGATTGTTGTAAAATAAATGGGTCTTATTTTTTACATTGAGGGGGCGGGACACCTCGCCTGAGGGGGCGACGCCCCCATTCGCCCCCCCGTGGCGCCGGCCCTGTATGTAGTCCACAGCTCCCAACCATTATCACTTGAGCACTTCCATGAAGCTCAGCGTGCTTCTTTTGAAGGAGCTTAAAATTTACATTGGGGCCATCCATTCCAACCGAAAGAAGCTGCCTCATGTTCAATTGTGCAACACATTCCTGTGAATCATCACACAGAAGAAAGATTGGATGAATAAACACTTATTGTCGAGGTAAACTGCATATACAGACAAACAGTAATGTATGCTTCAAATTGAACATTTAGACAACATTAGCCTATACTTACAAGAATAATTATCCTTAAGTAAAACATGAGCCAGGTGTTGGGTAACATTTGACAGAAATGCATATGTCAGGACAAGGCTTGGGCGGTATACATTTTTTTCATAGCACGGTGTACTCTTTGACTACCGGTATTTATGTTTACCATGACTTGTCTTATGTTGCAGAATGACATACTTTGAGGTGAGAGTGCAATATCGACATATTGCCATCTCTAACACAGCCTTTTTTGTAACAGGATACAGCTGCGGTCTCCCGAACAGGAGTGCCAGATGTCCTAAAATTTACTCTACATAACCAGTGAGATTATATAAATATAATTCTGGGTGTGATGCCAACGGCTCCCATATTTATACACAAGACAGATAGTTGACACTTAACCGAGATAGCTAGCTTGCTAACGTTAGCATTTCAACCGATTTTGCCTGAGTAACAATAGGAATATGGCTAGTATGCGAGCTAACTCACTAGCAAGTCAGGACTTCAACTTGCATATTGTTTCAAACGAACATGAGATTGAACATCTCTCTGTGCTCTACGGGATGCTTGAATTTCCCTATGGGGATGAATAAAGTACTATCTTATCTGACTTCTTTCTTTCTGGGTTTCAATTAACTTGGAATTTAAAAGCTCCAAAGTCTGCTCAAATAAAGGTTGCAAATGCATTGGGCAGATGGTGTAAATTTCTACAAATTCCCTATTCCTGCAGTAATTCCCCGTTACATTTAGATACTATCCTGTGTGACTCTCACATGAATCAGGTTGCACTTTCTCGGAGACACTGCGGTTTACCCACCAGGTAAATAAAATATACATGTAAAAATGTAAAAATAAAATATATTTTGTCATACCGCTGTACAAGGCATTTTCTCCATATCGCCCAAGCCTAGTCAGGAATGATTATTAAGACAATAAACTTACTTTGATGTGCTGCAGCAGGTCATCAGCTGTTGCATGTCCCAGGAATTCTAAGCCAAAATACCTTGACCTGACACAGCCATCCTCCAAAAAACGAATATGTATGTCCATCTGTTTTTTTTTTTTTTTTTGAGGATTGGTTGAAGCTCTCATCAAACATTAGAACGAATGGCCCAGCTTTGTTTATGGTCTTCACCAGTTGCTTCTTGAAACATGGTGCAATACCATATTTATAAAGTAAGCAGTTTTATCCTTGCCTAACGCGAAGGATTTCGCTGGATACATCTGGAAACGTATTGTGTGATATCCTACGGTGGCGTGTAGCAACAATCACACTGGAGATGGTTTTTCTGGTCTTCAAGCTTTTTATTCGCCAATACTTCACAACTGTTGACATATGCTTGACCGCGCTAAAAACTCCCTCTTGTTCTGTCTGCATCTCCGATAAGCGTATCGCTAGACTGAGAAAGTAGCTCCCTCTAGAGGCAATTATTATAATTATTCTAAATAGTCATTCAGTCTACCACATCCCTCCCCTCTAGATTTAACAACCTTAAATTACTCTTTTAACACCATCTACACTAGACATCCTGGAACTCCCCATTAACCCCTTAATATGACAGTTTAATTAATTTTTTTTTATATATATATAACTTCTGCCAACTTATGTGCCATACATTTTTTTTCACATCTATATGTATAACACACCTAACATCTCTAACTGTTAGATTTAGGTTGACTACCGCATCCCAGTGAGGTTCCAGGACGCATTCTTGTCCTGTGGCTGGGGAACTCACTACTAAGTATAATCCTTCAAGTAATCTGGAGCTTTTCTGGTTCGCTGAGATCTTCTCACAGCTGGTGAGTCAACTGTTGGCGAAGACTCAGGCTGCTCCCCAGTTGCTTCTGTTGCGGCGCTGTCCATAGAATCTGTGGAGACGGCTATCCCAGGAACTACCTGGAATGGTGGTTCAGCTACGTCCTCCTCAGGCGAGGAGTCAGGCAACACCTCTGGTGTCTTCCCATCCATGGACCAGCATAATCGAAATGGATTCTCCTCCATGGTTTATCAGGAACTTCCCAGGGATGTAATGGGGCCACTGGAGGACTGTTCCTATTTTCCTGGGATGTCGCACACGCCTTCACAAGCGCCTCCACCTCTGCATGGAGAAACTTTGGCCACCACATGTAACTTCTCGACAACCCTTTCATTCGGGTGATGCCGGGGTGTGCCTGGTGTAGTTGTTTCAGTAAGGCATTGCGTCCCGGTGGTGGAACAACACATCCTCCCTACAGAATACAACCTTCATGGGTACTGAGCTCATCCTGGCGTCGGGCATATGGAATGAACTCAGGACTGTTCACCTTTGGCCAGCCTCGCAAGATGTATTCACGTACTCTTGCTAGCAAAGGGACTTTGTCCGTCCATTTCTTAATTTGCTGTGCGTTCACCAGTGACACGCCAACATCCTCAAACAGCAGCACTCTCTCCTCCCCCTCAGGCGTGCTCTCTCTTTCCCCATCCAAGGGTAGCCTACTCAACGCGTCTGCATTCGTATGGTCCCAGCCAGCTTTGTAGATGATGGTGTACTCATAAGCTGCTAATGTGACTGCCCATCTCTGAATTCTAGGAGATGTCATCTGAGGTATGGCTCTCATTTCACTGAACAGTGAAATCAGTGGCTTGTGATCAGTCACTATTGTGAACTGTCGCCCATACAGGTATTTATGGAACTTTTTTACTCCGAAAACTACTGCAAGGCCTTCCTTGTCCAACTGGGAGTAGTTCTTCTCAGCCGCACCGAGAGTCCTTGAGACGAATCCTATAGGTCTCTCTGAGCCATCCGCCATACGATGGGAGAGCACGGCTCTCACACCATAGGGTGATGCGTCACATGCTAAGATGAGTGGTTTGTTTGAGTCGTAGTGTACTAACACACTACAGGACTGAAGTAGCACTTTGGACTCTTCAAATGCTTTCTGCTGCTTGACCCCCCATGACCATTTCTCTTTTTTCTTTAGCAGGGTATGCAGTGGTGCTAGCAGTGTGGAGAGCTTCGGAAGAAACCTATGGTAGTAGTTCAACAAGCCCAAGTAAGCTTTTAACTCGCTAACATTTTGTGGTTCAGGTGCTTCTGCTATGGCTTCCACTTTCTCTGTCAGAGGGTGTAGACCACTGGCATTGATCTTGTGGCCTAGGAACTTCACCTCTTTTCCCATGAACTCACACTTGCTTCTTTTCAACCTCAGGCCACTTTTCTCCAACCGTTGAAGTACTTCCTCCAGTGTTTTCAGGTGTACCTGTTCATTCGGTCCTGTACAATGTATGTCATCCAAATAAATGGCAACATCCGGAATTCCACCCAAGATGCCCTCCATTGTTCTCTGGAATATAGCAGGACTGGAAGCTACTCCAAATGGTAAGCGTGTATAGGTAAACAAGCCTTTGTGTGTATTGATGGTTACATACTTCCTGGATTCTTCTTCTAAGACTACCTGTTGGTATGCATGACTCAAGTCTAATTTCGTGAAATGCTGCCCCCCGTTTAGCTGTGCGAAAAGGTCCTCCACTTTGGGAATTGGATACTGATCAACCCGCGATGCTCTATTGACAGTGAGTTTGTAATCTCCACATATTCTAATGGAGCCATACGGTTTTCGCACTGGAACTATGGGCGCCGCCCACTCTGCAACCTGCACTGGCTCGATTATCTTGTCATCCAGGAGCCTCTGTAGCTCGCTTTCAACCAGTGGCTTGACCGCATAGGGTACCAGTCGGGGTTTACAGAATCGTGGTTGGGCCTCCCGGTCCACATTAATCTTCGCCGTGACACCCTTGAGCTGTCCTAACCCTTCTTTGAACACCTCAGCGTGTCTTTCAAGGATCCCCTCCAGCTGCAACTTGGGCTGCGATTTCACCTTGTTCACTAACTGATCCATCATGGCCAGCTCTTTTAGCCAACTTCGCCCTAGAAGGTTTGGTCCTCCACCTCCAACTACTACTACAGGTAAGTTATTTTCTTTATTTTCATGCTGCACCTTCACTTGTGCCATTCCCAACACTCCTAACTTCTCTCCTGTGTAGGTTTTTAATTTTAGTGAGCAGGGCTTTAATTCTGCGGTGTCTGTTTTCTTCCACAGTTGTGTGTATTGCTGTTTGCTTAATATGGTTACTCCACAACCAGTATCAACTTCGAATGTTACTTTCATTCCATTGACATCCAAGATGCGTGTGATGGGCACTACCTTGGTCAGTTCTTCTGACATGCTGTAAATTGTATGAAAACTCATGTTCTCTGTATCACTTCCTCCCTCCCCTCTAAGTTGATTCGCTCGCTGTTCCTTTCCTGGGCCTCTGCTTTCACCTTTCTGCCCTTTGAACCTTGCCTTCTGCACATGTGAATTTCCCGCCTTCGATCTACAAGCTTTCTTAATGTGCCCTCGCTTGCCACAGTTATGACACAGCTCAGTAGCAAACTTGCAGTCAGCGGCCATGTGCTGGCCTTTGCAGCGATAACAACTGGGGAACTTGCGCTGAGTTTTGTCAGCAGATACTTTGTGGACACCTACTCGAGTTCTTCAGTCCCACCAGGATTTCGCGGGCCTTTTTTGTGATTGTTGCGGGCTAAAATGTTTGATGTTGCGGGTGTTTTTCAAAAAAATTGCGATGGAAGTTGCGGTGTGTTTTTGCTTTTTTGTGAGTACATTACAATAGGGAGTAAATGTTGTATGGTTTCCTCTATTTAGTAGTCCATTTTAATTATCTATTTACCTATTTATTCAGGGTTGCCAACTTTTCAAGATCGCTTGAAGTGAGATTTGAACCTGGAGGGGGTGGCGAACATTAATTGTTGACGGGGAGGCGGGGTTAGCGAACGTAAGTTGTTAGCGGGCGGCCTGTAAAATGGACACAAATTAAGTATTATATCGAGATCGATCGCCAGTGGTTGGCGCCAGAGCGAACTAGTAACTCATAGATATGGGTCAGAGATAAATAAACTTTATCTCTGACTTTAAACTTTATCTCAGTTTAAAGTTTAAACTTATAAACTTTATCTCAGACCCTCGCCACTTGCGTGCGCTGCAGTGACTTCGCGGGCTACCGTTGCATTGTGGGGAATGTAGTGTTTGTGCGTGCAAAACACCATCGGGCGGCTGTGGCCTGCGGGCCGGTTCTAATAGTAATTAAATATCATCCAGGGGGCCATAGATAATCAATTCGCGGGTCGGATCTGGACAGTTTATCCCCGCTTTCATGTAGTGTACTGGGATACTGCTTTTCCCGATCTTTTTGCCGTTATTTTCGTCGCTCATGCTGCTTTCAGTCTGCTCCTCTTGAACGTATATACGGAAGTAAGGCGGGAGTTTGTCAACGTCACATCAATACGACATCAGTGATTGGTCAAATTTGCGGGAAAGTTGCGGTGATTGGCTGAAGTTGCAACACCGCCCTGAATTTGCGGGGTTTGCTTGAAGTTGCAAATCGCAACATCGCGACTTTCTGGAGGGTCTGGTTCTTGGTACGCGTGCATGCAGTGTCGTGTCCTCGGCTAGCTTCCCTTGCATCTCTTTCACATCCTTCGACGCTGATTCGATAGCTTGGCATACTTCCAAAGCCTTTTCAAACGTTAGCTTCGTTTCAGATAAAAGTCGCCGTTGCATCCGGTCATCATTCACTCCACACACCAATCTGTCCCTTAACATTTCGGGCAATGCGTCTTTGTAGTCACAATGCAGTGCTAGTTTCCTCAATACAGCCACATACTCAGCTATTGACTCACTGCTCTTCCGTATGCGTGAATTAAATTTAAATCGTTGCATTATTTCACTTAGCGTGGGGTTGAAGTGCTTCTTAAGCTCCGCAGTGAGCTGGTCATACGTCTTTTCTTTTGGCAATGCCGGACTGACTAAATTCCTCAGCAAGCTATAAGTAGTAGCACCAACTCCACTTAAAAGTACAGCCTTTCGTTTTTCTGGCTCATCAATATCATTAGCTTCGAAGAAAAAGTCCAACATTTCACTATAATCCTCCCCAGCCCCGTCGACAGGGGGGGGGACAACCGGGTCTGTTGTCCCGGGCCCCAGGGCCAGGGGGGCCCATCAAAGAGCCCAGCAATTAATTTTTTATTTAAAGTCTATAATTTTAAATAATCTTGAAATCTTTCATTAATATAAAATGTTGTACTCAAAATAAGCTCAAATGGCTAAAATATATGTTTTTTACCCATCTGCATATTTTCCATTAAGTGCATACACCCCCGCCTCCCACTGAAAAATGGTTTGAGCCAGCATCGACCGTAGCTGGCTGGTACCCGCCCAACAGCGGGAAATACAGTGGTGGATAGTTAAAGTATATACAGTATATAAAGTGCTGGAATTTAGGCTAAAGTACTACTTCGTTTCACAACAAATGTAATTCCAGGACGAAAAATGAGAGAACGTGAAGACGTTAAGATTGGGCGTTTTGAAAATAAACAACCATTAAATAATGTAAATAAAAAGCAAATTATTTCGAGTATATGTATAAATATTTAACTTAATTAAGTTTAGCGTTCAGGGAAATATTGAAATGGACCTTTAACACTAGAGCTCCTGAGAATTCAGCAGAAACACAAATGCTTCTATCAAATGCTTCTAACACAAATATAGATAGATAGATAGATAGATAGATAGATAGATAGATAGATAGATAGATAGATAGATAGAGAGGTAGTATAAGAAATGTACAAAGAGCAAGATTCAAGCCTGCTGTTTAGATCACAAACAAGCAAAAACACAAATGCTTCTAACACATAGTGAGTGAGTGAGTGAGTGAACAGTTTTTTTCCCAAAAGCTGTCACACTCCTGAACTCTGCCTCCTGAATTCAAACAATAACACGGGTCTGAACCCCAACACATACATTAAACACCACCGAACACTTTAAAACGTCACTACCAGTTCCCTGTTGTATATAATATACATACATACATACATACATATATATATATACACATATATATACATATACATATATATTTATTTATTTATATACACATACATATGTCCACCATAGTATATTGACTGTATAACATATTTTTTAATACTCTGTATATTACTGTAATAACCTATACTACCTCAATAATCTGTATATTACATTTATCTGTAAATTATCTGAGTAGTACATTCAAAATCTTCATAAAACCTCATATTACACTTGTAACTGTATATTTTTCTCTAGATAACATGCATAATCTGTATTAACCCATATCCTGTATATATATCCATTTCTATTTCTATATTTTACATATTTATATTCTTAATAAGCACTTCTGGATGGATGCAAACTGCATTTCGTTGCTTTGTACCTGTGACATATGCAAGATAAGAAATTAGTCACCTGAACATAAACTCGACAGAAAGGGAGCATAGATTTATGGGCGTGGAAACAAATGACAAGCCTGTGGGTCTGCGCATATACAAATCCACAAACTGTCCCAGAACAACGGGACATTGGGGCAGTCATGGCCTGGTGGTTAGGGAACTGGTCTTGTGACCAGGGGGTCGTGGGTTCGATTCCCAGACCTGGGGCCATGACTGAGGTGCCCCTGAGCAAGGCCCTTAACCCTCAATTGCTCACTTGTATAAAAATGAGATAAAAATGTAAATTGCTCTGGATAAGGGTGTCTGCCAAATGCCATAAATGTAAATGCTGCTGTCTGGCATCTGAGCACCTGTTGACGATGCTATTGTTTGGAAAACTGCTGGCAGTAGTCCGGGTAGGGAGAGCAGTTAATGGCAAAGCAGTGGCAGTTGATGTTGGCGATGTACCGCAAAACATTGAAATTGGAAGCTGCTCCCCACACCTGTGCATCCTCCTTTGGTGGTTAGCGGACTCCATATGCAATTTTACCGCATTCAACCCCATACAGAGTATTTTGATGGTCTTCTTTCAAACGTGGCAAAAAGCCTCTCAGTTGTTCCTAACCACTGGCCTAAGCCAGTCTTTAAATCTTGAGTCGTCAAGCCAGACGTCGGAAAAATTGCACTTTCCCATAGTGTTTCGCTAACAGATTTGGCAGCAAACCAGCCGGGTATTTAGGTGACTGGCAAGATAACAAGATAGTATGTCATTATTACGAGAAAACTGTCGATTTAACTACATACTATGTCGTAATAATGACATGCTGAAAAAAAATTATAAATAAATTTTTTTTAATCCATAAAATCATCAGGGAAAATTCTCACCATGGTCATTATATCCTAGAGCTGCTACCATCAGGTAGAAGGTACAGAACAATTAAAACAAGGACAAATCGGCTCAGAAACAGCTTTTACCTTACTGCTATTCGGACACTAAATAACTTGTAATTGTTGATCATTCCCATTTGCTTCTTGTTGTTACAAGTTGGTCTTGTAGAGACCTTTGCTTCTAAAGCTATTTGTTAAATACTTTCTTGTAAATTACTGTAATTTATAATTTATATTTTATTTAAAAATATTTTAAACACTTTACACCACAAGTAAGCCTTAATTTCGTTATACCTGGTATAATGACAAAGATATTCTGATTCCGAAGAATTTTTTTTTTAACATTCCTGGCAGAAATATGCTTCCGTTGTTTAGTACACAACAAAGGACAGAAAAACAGAAAAAACAAGAATACAAAATGTCAAAATGAAGCCAAAATGGAGAAGCCATGTGTGAAAAACAAAGTACAACCAATGAAATTTATGTATGACATTCCCTGAACACAAAGACACTGTCTTTGGTAATAGTGTCTTCAAAGTTGTTGCACCTTCACTCTGGTAAAAATTACAAAATTGCAATAATTTTAAATTAATTACTTACCAACAATGATTATTTGAGTACTAAATTCACATCCTGTTACTGAGCACTGCCAATGATCATTTTGAGATTATATTAAATTACCAACTGTCTTTTTCTGATTTATGTTGACTGGTTGTACATTGTATATTTTAACATGGAACTATTAAACTACTGTCCTGGCCAGGACTCACTTGAAAAAGTGCTTCTGAATCTCATGGGAGTATTCCTAGTCATAAAGGTTAAATAAAAAAATGTTGGCAATATGTTCATCTGCAATGAATAAGCTCATAGACGAAGGGCATCATTCTGTATGAGAAAGTGCCTGCTGGTGTCTGCTGGTACGGTTTTTTTGACTCCAACTTCATATTGAACCATTTCTACCTGACCGCCTGGTGTTCTGCACTACAAAAAATAAGGAGTGAGGTTTACTTAAAAAAACCTAGTACACGTTTTACACACAGAAATACTAAGTAAATTTAACATAGCAATTTTTAAGTAAAATTTACTTGCATCTCCTTACAGTTTTTATTAGTAATACCAAAGTAATATTTACCACTGAAAGAAAGTAAATTTAACAAAGCATATATTCAAGTAATATTTACTCATAATTGTCAGTGTATTTAACTACAAATGTTTCAGTAAATGTTACTTTGCAACACGTTATGTACATGAATTATACAAGTAGATTTTACTACAACAATGTAGCACCACATTCTCTATTGGCTTTTTTATTATTTACATAATAGGACTGATTTTTGAAGTTCTTTAATAATGCTTAACTGCCATATATTTTTATTACAGTATTAATTTCTGATATAAAACCAGCAATAAAATGTTACATTACTGTTTTAGCAAAGCATTGTGCAACATTTTGTAAAAAAGCAAGAAAAATTGCTTCTTTTATTGCAACAACACCAGCTCAAACAAGCAGTGCATCAACATCGCATGAGAGAAACTTTTCACTCTTACAAACACCTATATAAGGCACAACCTCACTCACCTCTAAATTCTAGCTACTAGACACGGTAACGGTGCCTTAGATAAACTCAAGTGGCATTCTGGGTAAGTGAATGCCCCGCCCCCTACTAAACAACAATAACTTCAGCAGCTAAACTACATAACTAAGACGTTAACACGGCGAAGCCTTTCCAAAAACACACTTGAATCTAAAGTACATTCAAATTATTATATGTACACTGTTAATACTTTAATGGCGACCATCTGTATTTCTGAATGTAAATTCCTAATCCCAGTTAGCATAAATTACTTTGCTAATTACTTCTGCCAGGCAGGAAAATAACCCAAACTGGAAATAAACTAACATTGCCTCAGTTAAGCTAATCGGTTGGTTCATTAACATGGCAGGCTCATCTCACATTTTAACATAACGTTTACCAGGGTACCCGTGGGTCCTTAAAAAGTCTTAAAATATCTTAAATGTAGTTTTACATATTCAAGGTCTAAAAATGTCTTAAAATGTCTGGAATTTTAGGAGGGGAGGCATTAAATAAGTGTGTTGCTCAGTTTTTCTGTTTTATTTTACCGATGTATATCCCACAAAAATGATAATTTCCGCCACGGCCGTATACTCCGCATGGTAGATGGCAGTAGTATGTCACCTAACAGGTGGAAACAGCAGACAATGCTTTAGCTGCCTAACAAGCTGCTTTTCTTATTTGAGGGCTGCGGCGGGAACAATAATACAAGGCTCCGACGCAGACATGGGTAAATGTCCATACAGTGAAGTGGCTGGAGGATGAAAAATATTGTGGCTAGCTGAAACCTTCCAATGATTTGTATGAGGCGTGTTGTGAACTTGCCGAAAAACATTCAAACTTGGTACAATGGCCTGTAAAGCGCTGGATTCTCATATGAAATCTGAAAAACACAAGCGATATGATAACACTCGTAATAGTAATATGCATATCGAGCCATTTGCTGCTAACTGCAGTTTAACTGTAAGTGCCAAAAATGATTTGTCTACTGTGTAGGGCGACCAAACGTTTGTATTTCCCGGGACGTATTTCACGTCCTGTCCCGGGTTTTTTTTAAGTGAGGAAATGTCCTGATTTTTTGAATTACCTTCATTGGACCATTACAATGTAAATGTACAGGCATTAGGGCACTGCGCACGGCGCTGCATGTGCCGTAATTCCTGAGCCGCGTCAAGCTTGGTTTATACATGACGCGTCGCGAATGGCGCGAGGTTCCGCATGCGAGGTCATCACCCCTCCCCCCGTCAGAAATTTACACTCGCCACCCCCTCCAGGTTCAAATCTCACTCCAAACGATCTTCAAAAGTTCGCATCCCTGGTATTATTTTTTCTTGTGAGAGGTATTAAAAAGGTCTTAAAAGTCATGGAATTTGAGATTTAAAAATGTGCAGATACCCTGGTTTACTTAAAAAGTGAAACATGCATGTTAATCATGTAGGTTAAATCTCCGCTGTGCTCTGCTGAAAAACTTTGACTTGCTGATGTCACTGCGCATGAATGGATCCTGCAAGTGACCTTTTACTTGCTGTTTTCAGTTTAGCTTCTCACAAAAAGAAAAAATTAGAAAAACGTAAATTTTACTTTGCTATTTAGACTATAATTTACAAATGTATTTGAAGACAAACGATTACAAAGAAACACCAAGTATTGCATATAATTTTATGTGAAATTCTTAAGCAACTAGCCTGTACTAGATTATTCTTTTAGATAGTACTTAAATAAACTGAATTATATTTACAAAGTCAAAAAATCATTTTTTACAGTGTGGTAACTGAAGAAACTGCATTTATTTGCTGCTTATTTTGGAACTGAAACACCACTGTGGACAGTCGAAAATAAAATATTTGAACACATCATTCAATAAAACAAAATTTTTCTTGTGCAAAAATCAATTATCGCTTATTTTATTGTTATTATTATTATTTTTTAGTGTTGTTGCTGTTTTCTCTGTCCAACACTGTAAGCCCGGATAAGTTGAGTTTACTTAAAAATATGAGTAAACCGGTTGCCTTAAAAATTTAAGTAATGTACAATGAAAATGTAAGTCAGTATTACTTAAAACAAAGTTGTTTTGCCTAAAGGGGTAAGTTGAGTTTACTAAAAAATCTAAGTAATGTGCAATGAAAATGTAAGTCAGTATTACTTAAAATATAAAGTTGGTTTGCATCAAGGGTGTGATTGAACTTTTCTGTACTTGTTATCCTAATCTCTTTACCCATAAATTTTACTTACATTTACAGCATTTGGCAGACGCCCTTATCCAGAGCGACTTACATTTTTATACAAGTGAGCAATTGAGGGTTAAGGGCCTTGCTCAGGGGCACCTCAGTCATGGTCTCAGGTCTGGGAATCGCACCCACGACCCTCTGGTCACAAGACCAGTTCCCTAACCACCAGGCCATGACTGACTACTTAGTTAGAGAACATGCTCATGAATTGTAGGCCATAATCATACCTGTCAAGTGTCCCGTTTTGGCCAGGACAGTCCCGTATTTTACTGCTCTGTCCCGGCATCGTCCCGTATTTTCAGTTTTCAATTTTTATTTTTTTAAAGCATTCATGTGCCCCTCTAAACAGAATTCTGTCACTAGCCTCGCGAGAACAGCCACCCAGACTACTGCAGGTGGCAGTTCTCGCAAGGCTAGTGACAGAATACTGTTTGGAGCGGCACGTGAATGCTTTAAAAAAAATAAATAAATTTTTAACTCGCGGGTTACAACAAATCAGAAATGGATTTAACGAGAGAAGGCACTCCTGCCAAAAAAGCTAAGCGTACGTGTAAGTACCTTGACGAATGGGACAGGGAATTTACTTTCCTAAAGTGGAGCATGAAGGGGCACAGCTACTCATCCTGTAAGATATGTAGCTGTGATTTTAGTGTCTCATGGGGGAAGGAACGATGTCCATCAGCACGAACAATCTGCCAAGCACAAATGCGGGCACAGAAATATGCCCAGGAGATGTCCCCATTTGTAGCTACAAATACCACTAGAAAATTTTTTTATTCATTTGTAGTTCAAAACATATTTGGGGTGTTTTTTCTTCACTTTTTGCCACTCCAAATATGTTTTCGTTTCTCCTACAGCCTCGATTGCAGCTATATGCAAATAACTGATTATGCAAATTAGGCAATGACGTCATATACGGGAAATGTCCCGTATTTTTAAATACAAAACTTGACAGGTATGGCCATAATGTGGACACCACACTGTAAACCCGGATTTTATATCTACTCAACTCTTTAATTTCAATGTACATAAATATTTAAGTTTTATTGCATTACTATCAAATCTAAGTATATTGTACTCATATTTGCACACACTGAACTTTATTAACAATTTTATGTTTAATGAACTGAAAATTAAACGTTTTCAACTCATCAACTTAAATACTTTATTGTTGAACACTTTTCCGCAAAGACGTTGTTAAACTCCGCCCACTCATTTCACCTCGGATGGAGAAATTTGGCGCCATTTTCCTCTTGGAGAAAGATGAACACGGTGAGTGTTATTTATTCAGTCTTATTGAAAAAGGTTTAATTTGATTATGTGAAATGCATTATGTACAATAAAACATCATCGGAGGTTATATACGTATAAAACCTTGATGCCAGGGACCGAATAACAAACGTGTTGAGGTGATTAGCACCGTTAATGTTAGCATACCTAACCTAGCTAAGTTAGCAAACTGGTAGCGATAGCTAGCTAGCTAGCTCTCCATAACGTAAGTTGTTGAGCGGGGATGGCAAACGTAACACTCGTGACGGAGTGTTTTTTTAATAGCCCTGAAATAAATGCTCTGGTTTAAAATTAATTCTCCCGTCAAAATTAATAAATGTTTTTTTTTTTGGTCTGTATCCAGTTAATCAGGAATGAGATTGGGTCCAGACAGGACTGCGTTCGGGTCCGGATCCGAACCGCGGTCCGCCAGTTGAGTACCCCTGAACTAGGGTCTAGTTTTGAGGTCTTTCCGTTTTAAACGGTGCAGTATTTATTGGCGCCAGAATGGAACAGCACCGCAGTTTATTGTGGAACAGGGAAAAACAAAATTGGTGAACGTCAATTTCTGAAAAAAAAAATGTTACCAGCATTTAAAAGATAGTAATGTGATTTTGATAGCCTAAACCACTGTATTAAGGTGTATGTAGTATTATTGTATTATACGCAAGGTTGTGTGTGTTTATTTTAGGTGCAGGTGTTTCTCCCCGGAGATGGAGCAGTATTTCTGGACCTTTAGGGATCTCTTGGGTAGAAGCACCCTGAAGTTATGGGGTGAGCGGGTCTTGAAGAGCCCTCATGAGAGGTGAGGGCTCCCCTTATGTTTGGGGACTAGTTGTGTTAACTAGTATGTACAAGTTCACTTCTGGTTATTGTATCCATACTTGGATTATGTCACGGGTTTTGTGGTGGTGCACTTTATTCATTAAATCCTTCATTTTCAATGAGACTGGTGTGATTGTGTTCTTCTTTTACTTGAGCACCATTGCTCTTAACCAGGGCGCTCAAGTCTCACGCATTTGACCGTCTTCACACGCTCACACGCCACACTTCCGATTTCACATGGCGAGAAAAAAAAATCTAGTTTATTTACCTCCGATCCATATCTATGTCGCCCTCCACTGGCGATCGATCGCGATATACAAACCCCCACCCCGCTCAACAACTCACGTTCGCCACCCCCACCCCGCTCAACAACTCACGTTCGCCACACCCCCCCGCTCAACAATTAACGTTCGCCACCCCGTCAACAACTCTCACACTCTGACATGAATCCAAAACTTGAGAGCCCTTCTCTTAACCCTCAATTGCTCACTTGTATAAAAATGAGATAAAAATTTAAGTCGCTCTTAATGTCTCCTCTAAATGTAATGATCACGAGATTGATTTAAACACTGATGTGATGAAAACGTGCCACAATGAAAAGTAAAAGCTCCAGTGTGTTGATTTGTATTTAAAGAAAGAAATGCTGAATTCGTGCCAGAAGCCACCTTGAAATGCAATCGACTGAACGTCATTGTATTTCACTGTGTGTCTCTGCAAATGTGCAAAAGCAAATCACAACGTATAGGATTACATTCCGTCTAGAGGCAGTGCTGTATTCGTGCCAGAATGAAATCTAATCACTGTCCAATAGGAACCCTCGCCTGAATTTGGGGCGGGGCTTAGACTCCAGTCAGAAGCAATCGCTCGTAGCTGGATTTGAAAGCAGAAGAAATGTCTTTTCACGACAGAGTAAAAGAGGAAATAAACACTCTAATTGGACAAATTGAGGCTGGTGCAGTTACAGACGACTACGTGCTTTTCAGAGTGGAGTGGATTTTAGAGAACATGGGCCATGTTCACACACTAAGCGGCGAAGACTTTCCCGAAATTTCTAAAAACGCACTGAGAAACATTGTAGAACAACTCCATGCTCCAGTAGTCCAACCAGGAGCAGGATGTTTGAAAATACTTGTCCCACTCAGCGGTATAATTTGCTGACTCAGCCTTGGATTAACAGTAACAGCAATTGCAAAAATATTCGGTGTGTCAGTGCAAGCAAGTCGAAGAAGAATGGAGGAAAATGACATGTACGTTCATAAAATATAACCATGTTGTGTCTATATTATACATACATCTTATGTAAGTTTTCGGTGCTTTACCACTCGTTCCAGGGAAATAACATTTCATCTTGTACTTGTACAATGTATGATAAATAAAACTATCTGTATAACACCATTTTTCCTCATGAGAAGAATTTTTTGTATTTTGCTTCTTTCTGTCAAAAGGGTGGCCGATTTCTACAGCAACCTCACAGATGATGAACTTGACGGAGTTGTAAGGGATTTGCAACGAATGTTCCCTAACTCGGGGTACCGGATGATGCAAGGCTATCTTAAAGGAAGAGGAATTAGAGTTCAACATATTCTACTTACTTGTGTGCATACATAGCTATACAGTGGGGAAAATAAGTATTTAGTCAGTCACCAATTGTGCAAGTTCTCCCACTTAAAAAGATGAGAGAGGCCGGTAATTGACATCATAGGTAGACCTCAACTATGAGAGACAAAATGTGAAAAAAAATTGAGAAAATCATTTTGTCTGACTTTTAAAGAATTTATTTGCAAATAATGGTGGAAAATAAGTATTTGGTCAATAACAAAAGTTCATCTCAATACTTTGTTGTATATCCTCTGTTGGCAATGACAGAGGTCAAACGTTTTCTGTAAGTCTTCACAAGTTTGGCACACACTGTTGCTGGTATGTTGGCCCATTCCTCCATGCAGATCTCCTCTAGAGCAGTGATGTTTTGGGGCTGTCGGCGGGCAACACGAACTTTTAACTCCCTCCAAAGGTTTTCGATGGGGTTGAGATCGGGAGACTGGCTAGGCCACTCCAGGACTTTGAAATGTTTCTTACGAAGCCACTCCTTTGTTGCCCTGGCAGTGTGCTTGGGATCATTGTCATGCTAAAAGACCCAGCCACGTTTCATCTTCATTGCCCTTGCTGATAGAAGGAGGTTTGCACCCAAAATCTCACAATACATGGCCCCATTCATTCTTTCATGTACACGGACCAGTCATCCTGGTCCCTTTTCAGAGAAACAGCCCCAAAGCATGATGTTGCCACCCCCATGCTTCACAGTTGGTATGGTGTTCTTTGGATGTAACTCAGCATTCACTGTCCTCCAAACATGACGAGTTGTGTTTTTACCAAATAGTTCTACTTTGGTTTCATCTGACCATATGACATTCTCCCAATACTCTTCTGGAACATCCAAATGCTCTCTAGCAAACTTCAGACGTGCCTGGATATGGACTGGCTTAAGCAGGGGGACATGTCTGGCACTGCAAGATCCGAGTCCCTGGCATCGTAGTGTGTTGCTGATGGTAGTCTTTGTAACATTGGTCCCAGCTTTCTGCAGGTCATTCACTAGATCCCCCCTTGTGGTTCTGGGATTTTTCCTCACCGTTCTTGTGATCATTTTGACCCCATGGGCTGAGATCTTGCGTGGAGCCCCAGATCGAGGGAGATTAGTAGTGGTCTTGTAGGTCTTCCATTTTCTGATTATTGCTCCCACAGTAGATTTCTTCACACCAAGCTGCTTGCCTATTGCAGATTCAGTCTTCCCAGCCTGGTGCAGGCCTACAATTCTGTTTCTGGTGTCCTCTGACAGCTCTTTTGTCTTCACCATAGTGTAGTTTGGAGCGTGACTGTTTGAGGTTGTGGGCAGGTGTCTTTTATACTGTTAACGACTTCAAACAGGAGCCATTAATACAGGTAATGAGTGGGGAAAAGAGGAGCCTCTTAAAAAAGAAGTTACAGGTCTGTCACAGCCAGAAATCTTGCTTGTTTGTAGGTGACCAAATACTTATTTTCCACCATTATTTGCAAATAAATTCTAGAGGAGATCTGCATGGAGGAATGGGCCAACATACCAGCAACAGTGTGTGCCAAACTTGTGAAGACTTACAGAAAACGTTTGACCTCTGTCATTGCCAACAGAGGATATACAACAAAGTATTGAGATGAACTTTTGTTATTGACCAAATACTTATTTTCCACCATTATTTGCAAATAAATTCTTTAAAAGTCAGACAAAATGATTCTCAATTTTTTTTCACATTTTGTCTCTCATAGTTGAGGTCTACCTATGATGTCAATTACAGGCCTCATCTTTTTAAGTGGGAGAACTTGCACAATTGGTGACTGACTAAATACTTATTTTCCCCACTGTATGCATAACTAGGGTAGGTGCACGTTTGTGTTGGTTTATGTGTGTGTGTGTGTTTTCTGTGTAGGTGCTTCTCCCTGGTGGTGGTTTCTGGACCTTGTGGGGGTCTCCACCTGGCAGGAGTCCCCTTATGTTGTGGGGTGACCAGAGCCCGGTCTTAACGAGCCCCTCCCTAGAGGGCGGGGGCCCCCGAATGTTTGGGGACCAAGGGGCTCCGGTCTGAAGAGCTCCTGCTGAAGATGGAGATCATCCCTCTTGCTCGGGGTGACCAGGAGGCCCTTTGGGGCTGTTCCCCAGCCCGCGATAGGGCTGCTCTGGGCCTCGGTCTCTGGCGCTCCTGAGTTGGGTGGAGGAGTCCACCTCGTAAAGGGAGGCCCCAGCTGGGGCTGACTCCCCAGGAGGCTGGGGTGGCCCCTAGCGGAAGGCGGGGTTCAGCTCCGGGAGGAGGTAGGTCCAGGAGGTGACAGCCACGCCCCGGGGAGGTAACCTGCACACACACACCTCAGACAAATAAGGAGCCTTAGCTCCTTGTCCTTACACCTTGGGGCTAAGCGGCCAAATGCTGGTTAGGGCGTGAGGGCCCTGTGACTAACCGGGGCATGGTTTTGTCTTGTTGATGGCCCAGTCGGTCCAGGGTTCCGCCCAGGGAGGTGAGCTAATCTGTGTTTTTGTGTTCCGTGTTCTAGCTCCGGGACTGCAGGGGATGTGGCCCTGTCTTGTCCCTGCCTTCCTGCCCCTTCATGTTTTGTGTGCTGCCGCTGTGCCACACACCTAGTGGAGGGGAGTGTGGCTTGGTGGGGGGGTCTGTCACGGTACGGTGGGCCCCCTACTGGTCGCCTCCGTCTACAACGGCAAGTGTTATTGTATTGCTGTGTTCGTCCCTCAGGTGGGCAGAGCCTGCGATCCGTCTCAGTTTGTTTGTCTATATATGTCTTGTCTTTGTACCAGTTGACCGCTGGTCATTATATCCTTCATTTGGATCTAAGTCACGGGTTTTTGGTTTGCGCACTTTTCTATTAAACCATCCTTTTCCCCTGAGACTTGGCGTGATCACTTCCATTTTATTTCGCTCAGCCTGCCCGTCACACCTATGAATACATAACCCTTATTAATGTATTCATGTATTAAAAGGCCAAAATATATGTTTTTCATGTACATTTTGTAGTGAATGAGGTATATTTATATGTTGAGTATATATTTACCAAATACTTGATTACTTGTTGCCATCACATATAGGATACAACAATAAAATGTGTTGCACAAGAAAATGCATTTACATATAAAGGCAGTTTATACCTAAGTACAATATTAACTGCATGTATTTGATATTAAAGATAGATATTGTTAAAGACCACCTTTAAAAATCAGATAACTTTCCAGTGTTTCCACCCCTCCCAGAGCACAGACTGAAACAGCTAATGCTGCGCACAGACCCTCAGGGATTGCTGGAGCGTACACTCTGTCTTCATACTATTAAAAGGAGAGTGTACAATGTTCCTGCTCCAAATTGCCTTTGGCATATCGATGGGAACCACAAGCTCATAAGGTAATGCAACAAACAATTCTTTGTAGAGCTGTGATTTTGGTGCTGGCAGCCCAGATGTCAGTATTGTTCTTTATGTTAAATGTGGATTCAGTGTTTTTGTCTGCTTGTATAGGCACAGGTGGTGTATTGTCATACATGGAGCTATTGATGGCTTCAGCAGACTGGTGGTCTACCTGCAAGCTTCTGCCAACAATCGGGCAGACACTGTTTACAAACACTTCCTTCATGATTAGTACCAGGGGAATGGACCGCAGTTCACACATTGCTGGGAGAAGCGTGCACAATCAAAGGTACTGCAAACACATACCAAACATCAGTAGACACACTTACGTTTGTATTCAGGTCTAAAAGGTTATCATGGTAGCACCAAAACAGATAAAGTATTGTGATATTGTGTGTGATAAGTCTGTGTGTGTGTGTGTGTGTGTGTGTGTAAAAATGTGTGAATGACTGTGTGCCCTGTCCTTGTAACGTGGCGGGTATGGTGACGTAACCACCGCGTGAATATACTGAGAGGCGGACCCAAGTACCGGCTCGGTCTGGCACAATAATGTGTGAGAATAGTAAATGTGGAGTTAACGCATACATACACACAGTGGCAAAAACTCCAACACAAAATGACGCGGAAAAACAACGCGCAAAATGAAACTAACCGGGAACACTCAGTAGAAAAGGGAAACTAAAAAAATAAGGCAACTAAAAAGATGCGGAAAAAACTCATCGCGCAAAACCGAAATAAAACCACCAGGGGAAGAATCTGGCTACAGGCAAAAAACGCCACAACAAAACAAAACCTTCCCAAAATAAAAGAATAACGGATAGGAAGAGAAATAGCTTGGGGAAAACTTGAGATAGGCCAGAGTGTGGCGCAGGAGATAAATACTCGAATAAGTAAAAGAACAAGAGAGAGAAGAGGAGGGAACAAGAGAGAGGGAGAGAGAAAGAATAAGGTGGCGAGACACCTTTAACTTGAGAATGCAACAAGAGACTGAGAGACAAGAGAAAGGGCTGAGAACGTACCGGCATAACCAAAACGAATCAGCAATGATCCGTCTCCAAAAGCTTCCTTAAGAAGCCATGGCAACAGGTGAGACGGATCATTGCTGATTGCGTGGATGTAGTCTAGGGCTGACTTGGGTGCCCCTAGTGAAGGTAGATGGTGTGGCATCCGAGCCAGCCCTGACAGTCCTGGGTAAAAATGCTGGAGTGCCTGATGCAGTCCTCCAGGTGGACGGTCGTTTTTGGTTCAGAGTACGCTGTGTGCTATTGGCTGCCGCTTCTCAACATTTACATTTTACATTTAGCAGACATTCTTATCCAGAGCGACTTACAAAAGTGCTTATCATCTGTTGAAAGGCTGTCGTTAGGTGGTTCAGTCCGGACACCCCTGTGTGTTTCTCAAATTGGTTTTGCCCTGCTGCTCATAGAGAACTGTGCGAGAAGTCTGGCGGAGCAAACTTTGAGCAAAGCCGAACTTGGAGAACGGACAGTATAAGGAAATTTTGGGTGACAGAGTTTCAAGGAGTAGCTTTATTCTTCGGGTTGATCTGTGTGCGTGGATCAACAGTAAGTCTAAGTTCAACTGTTATATTCGTGTGATATGTTGCATTTTGTATCCGTATGTTATAGCGGTAATTGAGAGTGTAATCTCGCAGTAATACGACTGTTAGTTGTGATTATTAATGGGATATTGTTCTATCATGTGTATTACTATGTATATTGTGTGTATTACCATGTATATTGTGTGTATTACCATGTATATTGTGTGTATTATGATGTATATTCGTGTTAAGTACGTTTGAGTTCATGAGAGTTGCTTCACGGCATGAATATAGAGCATGATACGCGCACGAGGTGTTCACGTGATACTCGCTCCGGTAGCGTGTGGTTAATTTTCCTGTAGCGCAGTTGTACTTGTATGTTTAGAGTGTTAAGCGATTGCGTTGTGGGTTATAGTTTATTGATTATTATATGTTTATACAAACTTTCATTGCAAAACCACACAGATTTGCCAACATCTAATAAAGACGCAAATACGCACCCAGGATCGGAACTCCTTTATTGTTCATGGTCTCGGGCGGAGACCCTTTGTAATGGTTCAACACTTTCACGAATCGCCAGGATTTGTCAGAATCCTTTAAGGGAGATAACTCTCCAACATCATCTACGCATTGAGACCTAAAACAAATACAACAAGTAGAAAATGCCTACAACTCAACATTGAGTCTAAACAACACTAAACCTGCTGGAAAAAAAAGTTTGTAATTAAATACAATTTAATTAAATTAAATACATTCATACAAATAATAAAAAAGGCTCTTTCCTAAACTTCATTTTAATTTAAATGTTTTCCTGAATACAAATCAAATAGTTAATGTCCTCCAAGCTTTTTAGTTTTTATGTACATTTTCAAATATGCAGAATTGGGTTTGATTCCTCTGATACTGATCTAAAATTATTTAAGTTTTCAGAATGTAAATAAGTTATTTTACTGCAGAGAAACATTCATACAAGGAGAACTCACAGACCAAGCAGGAACAAACGGAGATTGCACGGGGGAACAAAGAACACCAAAAACACCAAATGAGCAAATGAACGAATCACAACACTGACTGATCGAACAAAACAACTGATACCGACATGGGAAACGGGGACTATAAATACATGGAACTAAACTAGACACAGATGAAGACAATGACGACACGGGCGTAGCAGACAGAGGGAACAGACAAGCAGGGTGGGATAACCGAGCAAGGAATAACACAAACACGAGGAACAGGGACACCGGAGTGACAGCTAGGAGAGGGGGGCGTAGCACTACGTGACAATTATACTCTTACTTCTAAATTAGTATTCTAGCAAGTTTTTTAAAGCCTGTTGCATATGTGACGCACTGGGGAAAGGGATAACTAAAAAAAACAAAGCAAGCCTATTTTGAAGTTATTGTGATTTGTATGAGCGGTTGCTGTTTTGTCAGGAGATCGGAGTGCGATTAGTTAAGACTGGGCGGGGGGAACGAGAGGAGCGCGCTCTGGGTCTGCATTGTTCATAAAATGGTGCAGCCGTGAGCGGAGGTTCGCGTGTCCTGTGTCTGTTTTAAAACATTCTTTGTCATCACCTCTCTCAGGTACGAAATAACCACAGTAAATGCAAATAACGTCTGTAGAGACAACTGTGTGTATTACTTTGTTAGTGCTGTTAAAAATGTAGGAGAAATACAAACTTTAGTCAGCGTTTGGTAACTGTACGTAGCTAGCTTAGCTCAGCAACGCGGCACTCCAGTGAAACTGAGAGGGTAGCCCAGTTCGATTCTACAGGACAAAGGTTCTGTTACATAGGGCTCCGCCCCCCTCTGCTAGTTGTCACTCCCTGTTGTCCTGTTCCATGTGCCAGTGTTTTTCCATGCCTGTTAGTCCCGCCTTGTTTTCTGTTACTGTGGTTCCCTTTCTGTCCGTCACGCCCCTGTCATCAGTGATCCCATCTGTGTCCAGTTAGTCTCTGTGTATTTAATCCCTGCTGTATTTCACCTCGGTGTTAGTCATTGTTCTCCGTTTGTGTTTCTTGCTTGGCGTTGCTACTTTGCTTTCAGGTATTTTGTTCAGGTCCCTCTCTCCTGTTCTGGTATGTTTTGGTTATTCTTTGTTTCCCTCCGCTACCCTGCATCCTTGTCCTAGGTTAAGTTCTTTTGTTAGTCTCTTGTTATGTTTGTACCTCATTGTTGCATTTTTGTGTCCTTACTTGTGTTATTGTAGTATATGTTTAAATAAACCCGCCTCTCCTGCATTTGCGTCTCATCTGCTCCAGTCTAACCGTTACAGGTTCATGTTAAAGATGGAGTTATGTTTTGCTGTTAAACTTGAACATATGAGTGTCCGTTTTTTTCCTCTTTTAAAAACCTGAACTAAAGCGTACTTTATTTTGATAGCCTTGGCTAAAATGTGTGCGACTGATCGATGTGTTTTCCTTTTCGTTGAGTATGTATGGGGCCAAATGCAATGAATCTTGCGATGATGTGTAATATTTGCATTGTTCATAAAATGGTGCAGCCGTGAGCGGAGATTCGTGTGTCCTGTGTCTGTTTTAAAATATTCTTTATCATCCCCTCTCTCAGGGGCGTAACATTATATAATAATAATAGTGTAACGAATCAAGAGGGCAGGTGTGACGCAAATGCAAGAAAGAGAATAATTTATTAAATAAAGCAGGCAACGGACCACACAAAGGAAAATAACTAGGTGAAGCGGTAAGTAAACTAAGGAGAACATGCGAAAGACAAAACAGAGAACCTACAAGAACAACTTAGCAGAGTACAAACATGCCACGACAGACCTCAACAAATACTGAAACACTAAAGCGCGAACTTGATTACACAGGACAGGAACACAGCACAAAAACACAGACCAACTGGAATCATTACACTAAAATGTAGCTCCTGCTCCAGAGTGGATGGTGATACTGTGAGGTCGAGGAACGTTAACAACAGTTTTGATAATTTCGTGGACTCTCGTCTTCCGAAAGGCAATAAGGTAAGTTGTCAAGCCAGCAATAGCCTACTTGTGTATGAATTTGTGTTTCTGAGAACGGGCATATCGTTTTTTTCCAGTCGTGCATGTGTTAGCATAAAACTACTAGGTGGGTCGTTGAAACTGCTTAAATTGCTTTACAGGCAAAACTCCAGTATCTGCTTGTTCACATGAAACCTAGATAGCTAACGTTATTATATCTTAGCTAATAATTGAATATACGCATAAAACGAAACGGTTTAAGCTCTCTTACACAATGTGACGAGTTTGCTAAACCTTAGCTCGCTGTAACTTGGTCAGGCAGTTTTAGGGGATTTCCCGCTCTCTACCCCACTGCAGTCATACTTTTTGGCTTCAAGTGGTTCGAGCAATTTCAGCTATTAAAACTGCTATAAATTCGGGTTCAGAAGCAGCTTTGACAGGTTTGTCAAGGCTAGGGATGTAGCATTGCGTTGAGTCCCAAGAAAAATAAATAATACAAACAGCTTGTTGGATTTGTGAATATTTATGGTTGTACTGTGGGACCTCAAGTTCACAACCGTGAGTTTCACTTTTTTTTTTTTTTTTGGAACCGTTTCACGCTCCTGTTAGCAAAGATTTGCGCGCCAAACACGGCCTTGTGGGAGAAGTTGTGCGACGTTGATGGTCATTGATTTATTGAGAAATCATACGCCAAGTACACTTTACTGATTTCTTAAAATCTGGTTCTAATGATCTTTAGGACTTGTATGAAAAATCCAAAGGTTTTTTAGGTTACATTTATGCAGAAATATGGAAAAATATAAAGTTCATGAGCTATTGCATCAATGTATATTTTGGAGGATATTTAATCTTAAGGAGTAGTAGAGAAGCTTTTGACTGTTCACATATGCTAGACCAGGGATGTCAAAGTCAAATACACCGAGGGCCAAAAAACCAAATTTGCTACAAGCAGAGGGCCGGACTGGTTCAATGTTTATTAAAACATATTGAAATGATCGCACATAGCCTATTGAACCAAGACCTAACACAGTGTATATTATTTAATGCTTAAATGAATAAAGCAATATTTTCTTATGGATCTGTCAGTAATTTCAAGTGAAAACATTTTTCAACAAGCAAACAGAAAAACAAAGAAAACATGTCCTGTACATTAAATGAATAAAGTAATAAAGGTTTGAAAAGTGCTGGAATTTAGGCTAAAGTACTTGAAAATGCTTGAAATTGTAACGACTTCGTTTCACAACAAATATCTGTCTGACTGAACAGTTCTCCTGTATTACGTTAACAAATACGAGCGTCTTGTAATTAACGTGAAGACGTTAAGATTGGGCATTTTAAATAATGTGAATAAAAAAGCGAATTATTTCGAATCATTTCGACTATATGTATAAATATTTAACTTAATTAAGTTTAACTGGTGCGCGCAGTTACAAAAGGTGCACGACCTTGCGAATCGACGCACGACCTTGCGTGGGCCTTGACTTTGACATATGTGTGCTAGACTTTGATTAGAATTTATTTGAATTTATATAAAATTTGCCCATTTAAAGTTGCACATAATATTTTTTGCAAATGCAGTGGGTCTGTAAGCAGTGTATTTTTTCTGCAGACAAAAGTGGACAGTTGATAAAACATCGACACATGGAGCCTTTACTCTGCAACAGCCAATACCATGTCTTCATAAGGATTGCTTGTGCACTTTCAAATTTTTTAATGCACTCAAAGTGCATTTGTCTATATGGCACTCTAAATCTGTCATTGGGCAAGCAAGTAAACCTACATTTGCATTTCACTGTCAGTTATGTGAATTTAAAACTTAAACAAAGAGTACCCTGTCCATATGAAGGCTGTAATTTTCAGAGCAATGTATATTCAACATTCAATGCACACAGAAGCAAAGTGGGAAGGCTACAACACAATTTAAAACTGGAATAATGTCAAACATTAATCTAGATCAGCTGCCTGAAGTGGAAGAAGAGAGTTCTTGACAGGATGACATCGAGTGTGAGTTTGAGGATTCTGTAGATGACATACAGGACTTAGAAATTCAGCTGGAACGAAATCTGGCTGCACTTTTTTTGAAAATAATTCTACGCATTTCGGAAAGTGCTGCACAGGATATAATTCAGGAAATTAACCAGATCCATTTACTTTCACGGCCAGCACTGGGATGATGTGGATAATATCCTAGTGAGTGATATTATAAATGTAGTTTTACAAAGTAATGCTCTGCAGAAATTCACCAATAGAGGAGGATCCCCATCAACAGCTGTCAGAAGAGCATGTACTGCGTGAATTTCCAGTTGTTATGCCAGTTGAGTTTTGTCTTGACAGAAGTGGACAGAAGTGGGTCCCCATACTGAAAATGCTGCAGGCTTTGCTAAGCAATGAGGATATTTTCGATAAGGTTCTATGTGAAAGGAAGACTTCATTGGAAGGATACCACTCATTCAGAGATGGCTCTTGTTTCAAAGGAAATGTTCTTTTGAATGTAGAAGAATTTAGGATTGCTGTTGGGCTATACATAGATGATTTTGAAGTGGCTAATCCATTGGGTACATCCAAGAAAAAACACAAACTGTGCCGTATATTGGGTCCTTGCTAATCTTGACTCCAAATATTGCTCAGCCCTTCACTCAATTCAACTTGCTCTGCTAGGTTAACACTGTGAAAGAGCATGGTTATGCTGAAGTTCTTCATCCTCTCGTTCAGGATCTTGCAACTCTTGAGGAACATGGTGTGTATTAGGGCTGAATGATTTTGGAAAATAATGTAATTGCAATTTTTTATCTATAAATTGCGATTGTGATTTAAAGTCGCGATTTTTTCCCCACTGTTTTCAGGAAACTCTGTATCTGAGCTGTATAAAAAAATGCCGAAACAGGGTTGCCAACTTTTCAAGATCGCTTGGAGTGAGACTTGAACCTGGAGTGGGCGGCGAACGTAATTAGTTGTTATCGGGGTGGTGTAAAATGGACTAAATTTAAGTATTATTATTATATCGCAATCGATCGATCGCCTGTGGTTGGCGCCAGAGCGAACGAGTAACTTTTTAGTCTAAGACGCTCAATGCGTGAGAGTTGGCAACCCTGCAGGTATAACAACTTGGCTAAAATATGTGCGTGAGGGCGTTTGGTAGCGCATATCCAGTGTGTTTAACAAAGCCATGAAGCCGGGCTTGTTCACTATATTAACGGACATCATGTCTTTCACTATGAACTCCGTTACTGCCCGAATTATTTCAGCGTGCCGCTTCAAATTACATCCATAAGGAGTTACACTTTCAAACGGTTCGGTCAGTGAACCCTGTCTGCTGGACCGCGGTCAAGCTATCCGCGCTTTCGCGATTCATCCGTGCTTTAAATCTGATTGCGCCTATATGCGTGATTTTATGGTATTTCGCTGCTCACCGCATACTAAGGCTGTATAAGCACAGAGAAACACTTTGGCGTATTTGAAGACGCAGCACTGGTCGTTGGCATTTTAGCCTTACAAATATCATACGAGGCTTTGTGGTGTTTTTTTTAATGCTGAAGGTTTGTAGTGTTACCTCGCATCGTAGCAACAGTAGCAAGGCATGTTTTACAGGGTACCTGACGTTGAGCAGCATCTTTTTTAAAGCCAAAGTAATTTCACACAACTGATGTGCTGCCCCTCTTTGGTATTAGACTTTCAGCTGTGTCAGCTTCTGTCGAGCCTGAAGCCATTGTGCAACAAGTTAAAGTGCGCTGTGTTAACTTCACCTCTCTGCCTCCTGCTCGGGTTTGCTCCTTTCGTCCTCGGCTCAGCTCGCTCACTCCCAAGTCACGTGACCAGTTTAAATCGCAGCCTGTGCGATTAGAGAATCGCGATTTAAAATATCGCAAGATTATCGCAAATGCAATTAATCGTTCAGCCCTAGTGTGTATCTTGAACAACTAGCAGAAAGTGTTTTTTGGCACTATTTGGCAGGTTTCCAGGAGAGTTTTGCAGCAAATTATTTTTGTCGGTTTTGCATGTTTAAACGAGATGATATAGAACGGGTGGCCAACCCGCGGCTCGGGAGCCACATGCAGCTCTTTGCCTGGTTTCATGCGGCTCCCCAGCCGGTCTGCGGGCTCACCTGCACAAACGGGGCGACACACTGCTAAATTTTCGTGGTGGCGGTTTGTTTACAAGCCTAGCGAGCCGCTAATACTTCTAAAACCGGCGTAGTGGAAAACACGCATTTGACTGTCTTCACAGATACTGTGAGATACTGATGCCTAAAAGATATACTGGAGATGGTAATGTCATCACGCTTTAATGAAGAGTTAATCAACTTCCTGGATTGCAAAATCTCAGAACATATAGAGTTACTGCAAAAAACCTTTCCGGGCTACAGACTTCGTCCAAAACATCATTTTATTGAACACCATCCTCAACTGATTAAAACCTTTGGCCCACTAGTAGATGTATGGACAATGCGTTTTGAGGGGAAACAGTTTTTTTTAAAAAGGTTGTACGACACTCATAATTTCAAGAATGTAGCACTTACCTTGGCTCCAAAAAATAGTCACAGTCACCCAGCTGTCTGAGCTGAATGATATTTTACCCTTATCCTCTTACAAGGTTAAAGGCCATGTTTATGTGACACTAAAGCGTTACATACTATGCTGAAAGAATTTGTGAAATGGGCACTAAAGTTATATTTACTCCTGACTCCTGATGTTCTCCTGACTAGGCTCTCCGAGATTGGTCTCTCTGGAACCGTGCTATCTTGGTTCCATTCGTATCTGACTGGCAGGCTTCAGTTTATTTCAATGGGGAACCACACGTCTGACACAGTACCCATTAAGCATGGTGTCCCTCAGGGTTCCGTCCTTGGCCCCCTCCTTTTTATAATTTATATTCTCCCCCTTGGTTATATTTTTCATAGTCATAAGTTACATTTTCACTGCTACGCTGACGACACACAGGTCTACCTCAGTTTCAAACCAACTGCACCTTTTCCTCTACCCCAGTTAAATAGTTGTCTTATTGACCTGAACTCCTGGCTTCGGGCAAATTTTCTTTCATTAAATGCACACAAAACAGAGTTTATAATCATTCCTTATAATCCAAGTCCATGGTTAACTCGTTCAAAACTCCTGCTCTCACGGTAAATGACATTCCAATTTCTCCATGAGTCACTGTCCGAAACCTAGGTGTTCTCTTTAACTCTTATTTGTCATTAGAACCACACATCGAGTCCCTGTCTAGGTCGGCATTCTTCCACCTTCGTAATATTTCTCGTATTCGTCCTCTATTACCCACCACTGCAGCTGAATCGCTGATACATGCTTTTGTCACCTCCTGCCTAGACTACTGTAATTCACTGCTATATGGACTCCCTGCTAAGTCACTTAGACTTCTACAAATAGTGCAGAATTCTGCAGCTCGGACTCTCACCTACACTAGAAAATCTGAGCACATTACTCCTGTTCTTGAGAGACTTCATTGGCTGCCCATCACCTCACGCATACACTATAAAGTTTTACTTCTTACATTCAAGGCACTTCATGGCCTGGCTCCTAAATATCTACTCGACCTCCTAAAACCCTATAAGCCTTCTCATAACCTCAGGTCTTCGGAAGCAGGCCTTTTGGTGGTCCCCAGGTTCAGGCTCAGCTCTATGGGTGGTCGGTCCTTCAGTGTCGCAGCCCCTTTGCTCTGGAACTCTCTTCCCCCCTCTCTTCGCTCTACTTCTTCTCTCCCTCAGTTTAAAGTCTTATTGAAAACTCACCTTTTTCCCTTCATTTTTCCTCTGCACCTTCTTCGGGCTCTGTTTAATTTTGTTGTTTAATTTTTGCTTATATTTGTAAAGCGACCTTGGGACTTGTAAAGGCGCTATACAAGTTTAACTTAATAATAATAATAATAATAATAATAATAATAATAATAATAATAATAATATTACTCTCTCTAGGACCATGGAATGCTATTATTATATATGAACAGGACATACGAAAAGTGTCACTGGACCGCAAACCAGAAAGTGTTGAAGAGCTGAAGATGACAATGAAAGAAAAATGCAATCTGCAGTATGACTTCATTGTTATGTATGAAGACCCTGACTTCAATAATGCCCTCTGCAACCTGGATGACATAGGAGGCTTGCCAAATACAAGAGCTACTGTAAAGGTCATTCCATTGCGGACACTGACCATGGTGCCTGCCTCTGCCACTAGTATGTCTGATGCGTCTGATGATAGAGATTTTGTCCACACACAGCTCATCATCAACAAGATAAGAGCGATGGCCAGACCTTTTTGAAATTCCGAAATTCTCAGTTGATGTAGAATATAGATTGAGGCTGGCTAATCTTGCATATGATGCTTTGATAAGCAGCAAGATGTTATCGCTGGACAAACAATTACCAATCCCTCCAAACCCCCCTTTATTATTGAAGAATATGAGGTTAGACTCCTGTTGCAAAGACAAAATAGCAGGAAAGCTGCAGGACCAGATCTTGTATCATCTGCCATCATAAAGTTCTGTGCTAATGAATTAACCTTTGTTTTTACTGATATTTTTAACTGGTCATTGAGGGAAAACAGGGTCCCTGCTTGTTTTAAATCTGCTATTGTTATTCCGGTGCCCAAGAAACCCATTATCAGATGCCTGAATGATTACAGACCTGTAGCCCTAACATCTGTGGTGATGAAGATCTTTGAGCGGCTAATATGTGATCGCCTGTCCAAAATGACCAGCCTGGACCCTGGTCAGTTTGCATACAGGCCAAATAGGTCGGTCGACGATGCTGTGTCCTTATGTTTACACTCCATCCTGCAGCACCTTGAGGTCCCAGGCAACTATGCTAAGATTCTTTTTATAGACTATAGTTCGGCTTTTAATACAATCTTGCCCAGCAAGCTATTCTATAAGCTGCAGCAGATGGGAATTCATAATTCTTGACTTTTTAACACAGAGATCACAAGTGGTCAAAATCCATAATAACACCTCAGAGGTCAGATTCATAAGCACTGGTGCCCCTCAGGGATGTGTGCTATCACCTCTTTTATATTCTCTGTACACAAATGATTGTAAATCACACACTGAGTCTGTTAAAATGATAAAATTTGCGGATGATACTACAGTAGTAGGTCTAATTTCGGATGATAATGATTCTGCATATAGGAACAAGGTACAGGCACTTATGCAATGGTGTGTAGACTTCCCCAGACAAAAGAAGGCATCTCAGCCCCTGTACATAAACAGTGTGGAAGTGGAACGAGTGAATAGTTTTAAAATCCTAGGCACAACAATAGAATCTTCCCTGAAATGGGACCAAAATCTTAATTGTATCATCAAAAAAGCTCACCAGAGACTCTTCTTCTTGCGTCAGCTAAGGAAGTTTGGGGTGGCCCGTGAGGGGATGTTGCAGTTTTACCATGCAGTTATTGAAAGTGTTCTGACCTTTTCTATCACTGTCTGGTATGGCAACTCCACGGTCCAGCAGAGGATGCAGGTAGACAAGGTAGTTCGCACAGCCTCAAAAATCATTGGCTGCAAACTTCCCTGCATCTCTAGCATTTACAAAACACGCATCTGTCGGAAAGCACTGAAAATACTACATGATCGATCACATCCAGCTAACTCCTTCTTTAGCGTCCTCCCATCAGGTAGGAGGTTGAGAGCCATAACATCTAAAACATCACGTTTTCTCAACAGCACATACTGCAACGCCATCAGGCACTTAAATAGCCTCCCTACGCTGCACCAACACCTTAAATTAAGCCACTGTGACTGACATAGTTGTTAATACTTTTATTTGATATTTGCTATATATATTTATTATGTATCTTGTGTGTAATATGTTATTTATGTCTTTTACTGTGTTTTTATGTTTCTTGTCAATGAGCACACTGAAACAAATCCCTAGCAACTAGCACAAGTTGCATGGCAATAAAGTATTGAATCTGAATCTGATATCTACGAGACCAAACATATCTGAATGTACCAAGAGACATGAAGCACAGTATTTTGGAAAAGCTTTCTGAAATGATTTACAAATTTGATGCCTATCCAAATGAGGAGCGGATCCAGTCTGTGGCATTAGCACTCATAAGAGCACATCCCTGCCTAAAGGAACCAGGCTCACCAGATGGGTGTTCTGGCTGGAAGAATAGCCTCAAATTCAAAATGGGGAACTATCGCACTAAACTGAGAAAAGCAGGATTTAGAGAGGTTGCTGTAAATGCAGGCAAAGGAGGTGCCCCTGAAATTACATCAAAAGGCCTCAAAAGACCAAGAAGATATGAGGTAAATTACTTACCAGACCTTCCTGATGGGCAGAATGAAGGTAGCCTAGAGGCTGGGAGAAAGCTCCCGGTTGAAGAAATGAAAAAAACGGAACCCTAGTGCAACTGTCTGCATCAAAGAGCTTCCCACTACGAAGACGGGAGATTGTGGAGAACAGACCTCCAGTGAAAATACTGAAGGAACGGTGGCCAGCTCTTTTTACGGAGAGACAAGTACATGATCTTCATTCACCCCATGATAAACTACATTTAATTTTAAGTTTCATCTGAAAACTAGTGTCATGTAGACCACATAACACCATGATGTAGAGTTTTTACATACAACTTTAAGCAGTATAGATCAGACCCTCCAGAAAGTTGCGATGTTGCGATTTGCAACTTCAACACAACTTCAAGCAAACCCCGCGAATTCAGGGCGGTGTTGCAACTTCAGCCAATCACCGCAACTTTCCCGCAAATTTGACCAATCACTGATGTCGTATTGATGTGACGTCGACAAACTCCCGCCTTACTTCCGTATATACGTTCAAGAGGAGCAGACTGAAAGCAGCATGAGCGACGAAAATAACGGCAAAAAGATCGGGGAAAGCAGTATCCCGGTACACTACATGAAAGCGGGGATAAACTGTCCAGATCCGACCCGCGAATTGATTATCTATGGCCCCCTGGATGATATTTAATTACTATTAGAACCGGCCCGCAGGCCACAGCCGCCCGATGGTGTTTTGCACGCATAAACACTACATTCCCCACAATGCAACGGTAGCCCGCGAAGTCACTGCAGCACACGCAAGCGGCGAGGGTCTGAGATAAAGTTTATAAGTTTAAACTTTAAACTGAGATAAAGTTTAAAGTCAGAGATAAAGTTTATTTATCTCTGATCCATATCTATGAGTTACTAGTTCGCTCTGGCGCCAACCACTGGCGATCGATCTCGATATAATACTTAATTTGTGTCCATTTTACAGGCCGCCCGGTAACAACTTATGTTCGCTAACCCCGCCCCCCCGTCAACAATTAATGTTCGCCACCCCCTCCAGGTTCAAATCTCACTCCAAGCGATCTTGAAAAGTTGCCAAGCCTGAATAAATAGGTAAATAGATAATTAAAATGGACTACTAAATAGAGGAAACCATACAACATTTACTCCCTATTGTAATGTACTCACAAAAAAGCAAAAACACACCGCAACTTCCATCGCAATTTTTTTGAAAAACACCCGCAACAAACATTTTAGCCCGCAATAATCACAAAAAAGGCCCGCGAAATCCTGGTGGGACTGATAGATTTACACTGTATGTTGTCACAGTATGGTTGTTTTTTTTGTTTTTGATTTTTTTTGCTGTGTTGTAGGTGTTTGCAGAGTTCACCAACCTACAGAATGACTATTTTGATGCTATGGACCGCTACACACCACGTTTAGTCACAGTCTTCAAGTCCAAGAAAGGAACTGTTGGGGAGAGACTGGCTGAGTTTGTGATGCAAATTGATTCAGGGCTGAGTAGTTTTAATGCTGCCCTGCTCATGGTTCTAATGCTGTGAAGAACTGACATTTGGCTTAGGATGCAATTTCATATCCCTCCACCAAGCTTAGGTACACCCAGCTGTCATTAGATAGTCAGTATTCAACTACATTATTTGTATTTTTCTAGACTTTTTTAGTTTACTTTTATGTACATACACATACTAAAATGCTTGCTGCAAAATAGTTCCCAATGGTACACCCAAACAAGAAAACACTGCTTAACAAAATACCCTTATAGGTGAGGTAGGAGGCAGGGTAACAGCACTAACATTTATGGAATATTCATTGTGAGAGCTGTAGGTGTCTTCAGTAGTAGTTGGACACCTGTATTCACCACCACCAGCAGTGTATTTTTGTTCATTATTTTCAGGTGATGCATGAACTAGGTGCGTTGTCTTTCTGACAAGAGAAGTGGTATGTGCACAACCTCTGTAAGATCCGTGTTGCTATCCTATAATGTTTTTAGTAGCTAAATCGCCAACACTCCTTTAAGTGTTGTGGTCCAGTACTGTGGACTGTATCTTAAAAATCACTTCTCTAATCAATAACTGTTTGCTGCACTGTTGAATAAACATTGTGGTGACACATGCTTCATATATACTTTGGTAATATCTGTATTGTAGCATTTGATTGTTGGTTTATTCTGAACCTTTTTTTGTTCGTTATCTATTTCTAGAAACCTGATGTGACAGCGATGCGCACCCTTGTACTCCGAGGCCTGCCTGTTCTACTTGGTGATGACCCCAGTAGCTTCTACAACATGTCCTTGGTAGATTCTAATAGTCTAATAGTTGCATGTTAAAGGAACACACAGGGTGGTGGGGAGTGATTTAATGTCAAATATACCCCTATGAGTTCAGTACGGTGATGGGCATGGCAGGCTGCATGGTAACTGAGCAGTGTCCAAAACTGAGATTTGCAAGTATTACATCTCTAAAACTGTGTTATGTAAATACTACATCTGTGTGTCATGGTCAAGTCCTTGTTGTAATGTTTTTGTTTAATTTTTTTACACAGGGTTCAGACAGTGATGACTCCTGGGTGCCAGTATCTGTTGGGGTACCGACTGTCATGAGTGAAGATATTCCTCCCTATCCAGATAATCTCCATCTTGTCCCAGTGTCTACTGCCATCATTGTCGAGGGAGGTATTGTGATGGATAATCTACAGAACCTACCTCAAGCAATGTGCTTCTTGTATGGGTTTGTGTATGCTTTACACTTGGATTACCCCAAAGCCATGAAGAACACTTTCAACTTTATTCAAAGAGTGCAGCTCAGCTTGGGGCAGAACAAGCTTCCACCTAAACTACAAACTCTTAAAAATATTCTATCGAGTTAGAATATATATAGAGTGATTGATGTTATGACAGCTCATGTTCTGTTTCTTATAGCTGTTGAGAACTGAATCGCAGTGCTTTGAGATTTACAGCCCAAGGGTTCATTAGGAAGTTATGTTTACAGGCTATGGATATTATGATAATTTCATATATGATTTTTTTGCTGGCCTATATTTGCACAGATGTGTTCTTTTAAATGGAAGCCAGGCCTATTTTCAGCAGACACTATGATAAATAAATAAATAAAATGGCATGTAATTGAACATTGAACTGTCAGTACCTTGATTGTATCATTGTATTTTAAAAAGAATGGAATCTGTTTTTCATTATTGTATAATGAGTATTTCAAGTACTAAAGTTATACAAGTAAAACTTACATGGTCTTTTTAAGGCAATCGGTTTGCATGGTTTTAACAAGTAAATCAGCTTGCTGTTCAAGTAAATATAACTCACAAAATATAAGTTGCAGGAAATGTCACATTAGTTAGCCAAACTAAAATAAATGATTTATCTTAAATGCACACACAGTTGACTTCACTGCAGTTGATTAAGTTGTTTAAATGGTAATCCTGCATAGACTATACTAAGTCAGAAGTGCACTTAAAGTAAATCAAGTCTATATGCTGTTTTTAAAGTTATTTAAACTCCAGCACAAGTAAACTTTACTAAGTAAGCATTAGTTAGTACAACATGCCATACCTATTTCTCTTTACTTAGTTTTTTTAAGACATGCTTTTTTTAAGTAAGGTTAACTAATTAGATTTTACAGTGTGATGGAGAGATAGCAAACAAAAGTTATAATGTATTTCGATGTGACCGTCCTGAAAAAGGTGGTGACATTGCGATACATGTCAAGCATAAAGTTCATGTCACTGTTCAGTCATGTCTTTCTCCAAGTAGACAGTTTGAATTTCTTGCTTTGAAGCTGGAACTTTTTCAGGGCTACTTTATCACTGCCGTGGGGTGACAGACCATATTCAGCCTGGCTTTCTGAGGTCCACTTTACAGGTGACTTGGGTTTGGTTTTCCCCCCATCTCTACTTGTTTTAAATCCGTTTGTAATACTCTTAATTTAACACAAATGGTTAATGAAGCAACACGCCCAAATGCTAAAATTCCAGATAAATCTTCTCTCCTTGATTTGTTTTTAACAAATTGTCCATACAAGTATTCAAATATTGGCATTTTTGCAAATGATAAGTGATCGCTGTACCATAGCCATTGTCAGACGTACTAAACTTGTGAAATCCAGTCCACAGTTCATCCTGAAAAGAGAAACAATTTTGTGAGCAGGCTTTCCATCATGATTTGTGGCTCTTTGATTAGTCAAGGATATCATTCTTTGATTATGTAGAATTGGCTTGGAAATACTTTTATGATGTGTTTTACTTTTTTATTAATAAACATGTTCCTCTCTGTAGATTTGGAGTAAAGTGTAGAAATAACCCATGGTTCTCTGCAAAGTTGTCTATTCTGTTAAAAGATCAAGACACTGTTTGGGCTAAGGCCAGGCGATCTAAATCCCAGAGTGACTGGCTGGTCTTCAAACAACTGAGGAATCACTTGACTTCTTGTGTTAGAACTGGGATTTTTTCATTTTTATGTTGATAAAAGTACTCAAAATTATCAACAGTATTTAAGTAATTAAATCCTCATTTGGAGACAACTACTGACCTCACAATTGTGTGTACTTTCCAAAGTTTTTGAAAACTTGTTGTGGAACAGTTGAAGACATTCTTAGATACCATATTCGTGCTTTGACAGCATCAGTCAAGTTTTCTGAAAAAGCACAGGTACAATATCTGCTGCTCTCAGTGATAAATGACATTATAGATGCCCTGGATGGCATACTGTACTTTTTGTGGATTTATCCAAAGCATTCGACACTATGGATCATAACATCTTGATAATCCAATCTTGTGGAGTCGATCTATCAGCTCAGACTGTAAAATGGTTTAACGACCAGTTCCTCCCTCCTTCCTGTTTTAAAAAGGCGTGCCTCAAACCTTATTAGGGCCTTTGTTGTTGACAATTTACATTAATAATCTATGTGGTAATAATCTTTGCCTTCTGCTGAATCCCATCTTTATGCTGATGATATTGTTATTTATTGTTCATCTTCATCTGTCTTACAAGCAAAATCCCAGTTTGCAATCTGCAAAATTTTCATGCTGTTTTCAAATGGTAAGCAGCTCCCTCCACTCCTTGCCAGCTTGTTAACTGTTCAAGGGGTTGAAATTGAGGTTGTCGGGTGCTACAAATATCTAGGTATTCTGATTGATGAGGGGTTGTCTTAATTTTGGTGGAACCTGGCATGACGAAGGGGGAAATTTGCAAATTTGAAGAGAATGCTACAAAACAAAACACTGATTGGCATAGGTTGCTCAGCGCATATTCTTAACAACTGTGTCCATCACGAGGCAAACAGACTTGATGCGGACATTGAAAATATTTTTTTTAATCTACCAGTACTTCCACATTTACATTGTGCGCACAGAGTCCCTCAAATAATACTGCAATTTTGTGAATGTTGAATACAGGAGAATGCTGTCACATAGCAAGACCAGGTGGCTGTCTCTGTTCCCAGGCATAGAGAGCATGCTGCAGATGTTCCCTGCTTTAAAAGCATTCTTTTCGTCTCAGGAAAATCCATCCAAGATGATCAAAGGATTTTTTGAAAACCCATTTAGTGAAATATACTTGTGGCACATGCACTCACTCATGTCAGTCTTCCACAATCAAATTCAAGAAATTGAAAGGGAGAACTCCATCATGGAGGTTAAGAAAATATTGAGCAGCCTCCACAACATTCTAATTGAACGGAACAACAACAATTTCATGTCCCTCAAAGTTAAGGGACTGTTGGCCGACAATCGCAGAGGAGGACATGAAGAGGGCTGTGACAAGTTCATAGCTGATGTGCTTGGCATGTACAGTTCATGTTTGGAGTATCTGGAGAAGTGGAGAATGGTGGAGTTCTCACCATTCATGTGGATGGACATGAGTGAGCCACCAAAGTGGAATGATGTGGAGGCCTGCATCAAGTACCTTGGAGAAAAGGGGGTGCCAATTGATGATGTTAAATACTTTGACCAAGTTGCTAATCTGAAGAAATTCATAGAAAGCTGCAGTGATGATGCATTCATGGGCCTGCAGGTAGGGTGACCAGATGTGGGACAAAGACTATGTTTGTGTGGGACACCAATGCATCAAGGTAGTCTTAAAATAATCTATATATATATATATATATATATATATATATATATATATATATATTAGGACACCCAGCTCTGGTGTCCAATATCTCAAAGACAGTGGTGCCATTATTAGGTGCCACTGAAAGCATGTTGACTTTATTACTTGTCAGTTCTTGAACCACAGGCATTTTTAATTATCTTAAACAGCTCTCCACAGAGGCAGGTGCAAGCACATCTGTAACTATGGATGCTGCCTTTGTACGACCACATGACATTTTCTTTGCAATATCTGAGTCTGGAAACATAGTCGATGTTAGCTTATTACCACAGTCAGTAAGTCCACGGCGGACTTAGCAATTTGGGGGCTCAAGGCGAATTTAGCTAGGGGGTCCATCAACATTAATATGTGAGAAATAATTTAGCTAATCAGGGGGCCCTACAGTGGGCTGCAGTGGGAGGGGCCCAAGGCAGTTGCCTAGCCACGCCTCTATGCAAAGACCGCCTCTGACCACAGTCTTCTGACCTGTATGATGGGGAATGTTTCACAGTGTGGTAAACGCTAGTTAGTTCAGCTGCTGTTACTTTATCTACTTTTGAATCTTGTTTCAAGGACCGCAAGCATAGACTGTGAAACCTCCTTTTGAACAACACATTTTTTGTGAGTCTCGCATTGTCTGTGTTGTTTCACGTCGTATTCACCTCCGTGTCAAACGGAAAAATGACTCAAGCAAACTTTACACAAAACTTTACCAGACTCGCCTTGTACTGGTTTCCCCCAGGGGTAGATAGCTGTACGGGTCGTGTTTACCTTCCTTTCCTCCATATCTCATGTTGTATGCCGGTGTTGGCGTGACCCTTGACGTGCGTCCGCGTTCCTGTTTTGTTGACGTGATCAAAACAGCTCGCCCCGCCCCCTGATGACAGACAACACAGCCATCTAATACCAGACTATGATACACGCATTTTAAAACTGCAGTCTGACTTTCAATAACAATGTGGGACAATGTCTTAATTTGCGGGACGCGTGAAAAGTAAGGAAATTGCATGACCGTCCCGCACAAAGCGGGACATCTGGTCACCCTACCTGCAGGTGCACCAGAAGTGGACCAAATACTTTGAGAAGGCCAAAAGCATTGGATGCTACTCAGAACTGCTGATGATTGCACAGTTTGTTTTTGCACTTCCTCATCACAATGCAAATGTGGGGAGAGTTTTCTTCACTGATGCAGAGCCAGTGGACAAAGGAGAGGAACCAGCTCTCAGTTGAATCATTGAAAAGGATCCTATTTGTGCAATACATTTTCAAAAATATGTCTTGCAAGGAATTTCATACGTATGTGTAGGTGTTATTGTAGGATTATGTGGGCCTATGTTAAGTGAGTACATGCCACAGTATGGTCTGTACTGAACTGGAAAAGAAGACTTTTAAAAGTTTTGTCCCTGCCACCTGGAACAACATACAGAGGGACTTAGTTATTACCTCTTGTCACCTTGGGAAAATTCAAATAAATTTTATAGGACAGAGAAAAAAATATTACTTTTTAATGTAATTGCCCTACAGTCTATGTGACACTTGTTGATTATATGTACTGTGTATCTGGTATGTTATTTTGATTGGTTGTCTGTTTTATGTTGCTGTCTTGGCCACTTCACTCTTGAAAAAGATGTTTTTTATCTCAATGAGACTTTTCCTGGTTAAATAAAGCATACTACTATTAGCGGTTGGAATAAGTGTCAGTAGATATTGCCAAACATTTACTATTTAGAATAGTTGATATATTTTGTTATTGTTGCTTGTTTGTTTTTACTTGGTTACATATCCAAGACTGGGTTACAGCTCACTATAAATGTTTATAACGTTTCTGTTTTTAGACATGGCGTCATAAAAGCATGAACAATTTATCGTTTTAGTTAAATAAAAAAGAGAAACGCCTTTGTTTGTTACCGGATCGCCTTGGGGAGATTATGGCAGTGTATGTATCTGGTAGCCCTGTAGAGGCGGACTTTGAGTAACTAGCTAGTACAGCCAGCTGGCTAACTAAAAACTTCCGTGTCCCCTGGGCGTTTCGGTTTCTTCGCGAAGTTGCCATCATGTCCAACAATAACGCCAGCTCCACCTTGGCCATCGCTCACAAAGCTGTTAAACAACTGCGACTGGAGGCGAGTGTCCGCCGAATTCACGTAAGTGCTCAAACTTGAAGTTACTCCTTTTGGATAAAAATAGCAAACGTGCCACGGCTAAGTAGAGTTAGCCAGGTTAGCCAAGTAACCGACATCTAAAGTGTCCGTGGATTAGCTATGCGGCTAGCAAAGTTAACTAGCTAGCAACTGCTTGGCTCTTTTTGAAACGCAAGTGGTTCGAGACTTCAATCCAGACGAGGTGCGATCATGTTTATTTACACAGTGATAACGAAACTCAGAGTTTTGCCTAGAGAATGATTAATATTAAGTTATCTGACTCGCACCGACCCCGTCGTCACTCTTAGTTTACTTTGTTGTAGAGTTATAGCCGATACGGAGCTATTCAGCCCAGCAAAAACACTGGCATAACGAAGCTATAGCAGCGTCAGCTGACCTTTATTTTTCGCTTATTTGGTGGTCATTAGCTATTTGTTGACAAGCGCTGTTTAAAGTGTTATTTAGGAGACAACCAATTGACGTTTAAGCCATTATTTTATAGGTGTCTCAGGCAGCAACGGACCTGAAGAATTTCTGTCTTCAAAACGCTCATAAAGACCCACTGCTGATGGGTGTACCGTCCGGCGACAACCCTTTCCGCCCACCCAAATCATGCGGGCTTCTTTGAGGTATCCAGATGAACCTACGCTGGCTTGAATTTCCCCATCCACTACTATTCTGTCCTGTACTAACATCACCCTTTATCGCTCTAACGAAAGGCTCTCGACCTTTCACTGTACTCTACCTTTTAAACGTTCGCAAGAAAAGTAACATGTTTAAATGTTTATTTCTTACCAACATATTAATAACATACCCCTCAGCTGTTTTCCTGCTGTGGCCTACATTGCATTTCGTTGGCGCTTTCTTGTCAATGTTTTGCTTTATTTCTGGCACACAAGCTAAAATTAGACTTTTTTTCTATAGCTGCTGAGAGCTGAAGATGGTCATCTGAAGGAGAACACTACACACACCTCACAACAGAGAAAACACTTGCTGCATTCATCTGTTCACATGGACTCTCTGAACGCTATTCTTACACTGTGTAACATGGTACGAGCCATAGGAATAATGTTTTTACAGTGCAATACTGTAAAACATTATCCTTAAAACTACATTACCTATAATTATATCGTTATTGAGTGATCCACTTGCTCTTTTTATCCCCCAATTAATCAAGGCTGGTTTTTCCTACATTGGCATCTCCTGAGTGCATACCATATTTTACCCTCTAACAGAATGAGGTACACATTTAAATGTATTCAAAACTTCCAATTTAAGTAAGAAAGTTGTAATGGGAATCCTGAATCCAACCTTTCATGTTTGGAAGGCTGTGAAGTAGCCCAATCAAAGCTGGTCTGCATCATTATTTAAATAAGATCTCTTTTATACTACAGTACCTACGTCATGATCATCAGTGAGCATCACGTTATCTTTTTATATGAAGAAAAGAGTTTTTACTAGATATATATTGGAGTGTTTTATTAAATCTGCTAGTAGTGATTTGTAGATGTAATTTTTCAAACTAATCCTCTACTAATTTATTAGGCACTGTGAAGTGTTGTGGATCATAACTGCATACTAAAGTAATGCAGGCGTAACATTCTGAAGCATCACAGTGTGCACCAAAACCCCCGTCAGCGCATCGGTGTGCTACCGACTTTGTGACCGTCCTGGGCGTGATGGAATAAAGCTGTGGCCCAGTGGAATGGGGGAACGTGGGCTGTGTGTGATTATTTACAAGGTTTTGTTTTTTTTTTTTTGCAGTTTTGAATTCTTGAAAGTAATTGAAATGTAGGCTTCAAAACTCCTGACATCAGTGAGGTGGCACCATGCATGATTATAGATGTTGGGACACTTAAGGCACAAGTTAGCCCACAGCATCCCTGTATTAAAAAATAAAATCAAATGTAATAATTCAGCAACCACAAAACCATCAAGGCAGGGCCACTAATTCTGCTCTTAGAGATCTGCTTCCCTGAAGATATTCAACCTTGCACAGCTGAACAAGTTAATTACGTTTGTTTAGATTATTGGCTCTAAACCTGCAGAGCCATAGATCCTGAAGGACCATAAAAGTAACCTGATGGCACACTTCACCACTATGAACACGTTTGTTTTACAGTAAACCTTACATATGATGCATTGGTTATAGAGGAGATGCTACAGATTGCCATTGTTTGTAAACATGATATTTTGGTTTGATATCTTAAAGAATCATACTCTCTGGATCTTTTGTGCATTAGGTATTGGAGCAAGTATACTGATCCAGGATCAGCTCCTGTGTGTCTGCATCACCATAATCTATATAGTATGGAAGGAAAACATACTAATTCAGTACTCCAGGTATAGAAACTGACACATGACCTTATTCACACCATTTGTCTGCCTGGCTCTGTTTTCACCAGCCTGAGACTATTCACCCAGTGTGCCTTACATTTGTGGCATTTAGCAGACACTCTTATCCAGAGCGACTTACAAAAGTGCTACCGTGAAGTATCTGAACATTTCTCACCTATGTACTCGTCAGTAAAACAGTCTGCCTCTCACTCTGGTGCCTGTGTGATCCTTGGTTCTGTTTAATCTCATACAACAGCGTCCTGTGCGGTGTGCCTCGTCCTAATTGGTTATAACAGTTTCAACAGGTGCAGTCTCTTTAATGCGTAATCTAATCAAGTAGCGCAACTACTCAAGACACCTTAAAGTGAGCCATACAATTCGATTTCCGATTAACTGATTAATAGGAAGAAATGCCCCGAACATACGTTAGGAACGAGAGTGCTAAACACCCATGCTAACTTAGGCCTGGTGAAAATCCGTCACCCTGACAACGAAGACAAGAGAGAGCGAGTGGATTCTCAGGTAACAGCAAATCAGATTTGACCTTCACTTCACAAGTTTGGTGGGGACTGCAATACCATTAATGCAATGTAACGTATTAACCACCTGATGTAATGTACTGCGTATTGTCTCGAACCCAAGCACAGGGTGCAGGTGTTCTTATGAAAGGTGGTATTAAGATTATATATAAGTCGCTTTTATGAAAACTAAGCATTGGGTGTGCTAGATATGCTCTTGTGGGAGTGTGGAATTGCATTTTACAAAATCTGATGTGTGTGTGTGTGTGTGTGTGTGTTTTAACTGAGCTAAACCTGGCGCGTGTGTGTTTTTACGTCTGTTGTAGATGATGGCATACAAACATGAAATAAAAAAACTAACGCTGTGCGGTAGGGGTCAGGACTCCTTAGGTATCGCACACATGCACACCACTCAGAACACATTAACAATTCACACAGGATTAATGCAACATGAATGAAGAGAAAACCTTTCTCTTTGCCCCATTGCCAGAGACACGGAATACATATGCGCAGTTGCAAGCTAGCTCAGGCCACAATACAGCGTCCTTCAGCACCCCCTACAGGGCAGTCGAAGAAGAGCGGGAACACACGGAGGCGTCATTTCAGGTAATGTCGGAAACGAACTGACTGAGGACAAATGTCTTTATGAAGTGTGGAAACCTCGGAAGACGGTGACGTGTTTAAGGTGGCGGTCAGCGTTCCTGTCTTTAAGAAGTTTCAAGATCACTTCACAAAACCGATTGGGCTTTATATGAGTCTGATTTTTATTCATCACAATTATGGTACCTAATAATTACTAAGGTAGCTTTGTAAATACTCCTATTTCTTCGATCACTGCAGATCAACATCTGAATTTTTGTCTGCTATAACACGCCTGACTCACTGACCATGGTGTATTCAATATAACCTGGTCAAGGAGCGTTTGATAACCAGCTATCCTGCTGCATCAAGCATGCTAGAATATCAACCAGCCCCATGGGTACTTTGAGACAGACCCTCTGCATTACATGAGGTCCTGCCCAGATCAGTGTACCGTGGATCAATTTTCAGACCAGGCCTTTCAGGTGTCGGTTCTCCTGCCTTTTCAGCATGCGCACAGACCGTGTTATGAACGTGTGATCACATGATCCCGCCCTCCTGTTCACAGAACCCGCTTGCTGAAAGAGATCAGCACATCGCTAGGCTGCAGGATGCACTTCGATGTGAGCGGCAGAAGGTATGAGGGGTGTGGACAGACAGGTCCAGATCACGCATGTTTACATGTGCAGCCAACTCTTCCCCTTTTTTCCCCTCCGCAGAATGCAAAGATGCAGTCTCGTTTTAACCAGCAGGGGGCAGAGCTGAGGCGCAAAGATCAACTTATTAGCAGAATGAGGGAGAAACTGGTTCAGTTCACTGACCGACACAGAAACTTTGGATTGTGTAAGAGACCAAGTTGGTTTTATTAACTTGACATTTTAAAAATGGATGCCAGCACCCAGGCAATCATGCCTACAAACACACAATGACATTGTTTTGAGGTGGGGTGTTTTTTCTATTTTTAGCTATAGATATCAAAAGCACTCTTCCTAAGCCATCAGGAAGGAGAGAGCCTGCCTCACGAACCACACAAGAGGATGGGAGGTATGGATCAGAGGCTGCAAAGTCCTCCAAACCATTCTTCTAAGCTTCAGGTTCAGGTACAAGCCCAGCACATTACAAGCCTAGCCTAGCACAATTAACCAGTATGGAGGGAAGGGAAAAATGACTTTGTAATTGTGCACCACACTGAACCAAAAAAGGTCCAAACCAACATTTTGAGGTTGATTGAATGTTTCACAGGGGCCCAGACTGCAATTATAATTTTCCAGACAACGATTAAACCTAGTTTTGTATTATACTGCAGTACTTTGTTTTGAACTGGGATTCAATACACCCAATGATTCCATCAAATCAAATTAAATTTTATTTATATAGCGCTTTTTACAACAGTTGTTGTCACAAAGCAGCTTTACAAGTGCCGAGTCCTAGCCCCCAGTGAGCAAGCCAAAGGCGACAGTGGCAAGGAAAAACTCCTTAGTAAACCTTGAGAGGAACCAAGACTCAGGGGGGGAGCCCATCCTCCTCTGGCCGACACCGGTCACCATGACAACAACAATGTAGACAGAATGTAAAAGATGCAATAATGTCCATTTAGACAGAATATAAAAGATGTAATAATGTCCATCGTGGTGTAGGCATCCGGTTAGGCAGGAGGTGGCCGGCCCAGGATGGATCGCTTGTCTCTCCTCATCTCATTATTCCTCAAGCAGGCGGGCAGCCATGTGGAGAAATGAAACAGGGAAAATTAGCTCTGTATGAGGACATGTACAGGACAGGTAAAATTATAAACATTTCTGGAGTGTGGCAGCAACTCCGGCACTAAGTTAAATTATTACAGCCTAGCTAAAAAGGCAGAACCAGAAGGTAACATAGGCTTGGGGGCATTCTGAGACAATGGCATCCGTCCACTGCACTGTCAACAAACTTGAGTGACCACGAGCAGTGACAGGATGACAGCACCAGCACCCCAGTCCACCATAAAACCCTTCGTCTATGAACCCCTGGATCTGTACCTTTATCTAAGGGGGATATTAATTATCAAACGCTAGACTAAATAAGTGGGTTTTCAACCTAGATTTAAAGATTGTGACTGTGTCAGAGTCCCGGACACATTTAGGAAGATTATTCCAAAGCTGGGGGGCCTTATAAGAAAAGGCTCTTCCCCCTGCTGTTACCTTGTTAATTTGTGGAACTAATAACAGACCAGCACCCTGTGATCTTAGTTGACGTGGGGGTTCATAGTAGGAAATAAGTTCCTGGAGGTATTCAGGAGCAAGCCCGTGTAGTGCTTTATATGCTAATAATAGAATTTTTAAATCAATACGAAATTTAACTGGGAGCCAATGCAGGGCTGATAGGACTGGTCTAATATGCTGAAATTTTCTAGTTCTGGTCAGAACTCTAGCTGCGGCATTTTTAACTATTTGAAGTTTATTTAGATTCCTATTTGAACATCCTGACAGTAGTGAGTTACAGTAGTCTAATCTGGAGCTAACAAAGGCGTGCACCAATTTTTCCGCATCATCCTGTGATAATGCATTTCTTAATTTGGCAATGTTGCAGAGATGTAGAAAAGCTATCCTAGTAGTATTATCTATGTATTTATCAAATGATAGGTCGGAGTCGAGTATGACGCCTAGGTTTTTGGCTACTGTGCCAGGTGTAATGGGGTAGTCTGCAAGATTAAGCATTAAATTTGGAATTTTCTGTCTTGCGGCCTTAGGGCCCACAAGGAGAACTTCTGTTTTGTCCTCATTTAATTGTAGGAAGTTTAGAGACATCCAGCATTTAATATCTCTTACACAGGCCTCAATTTTTCCTAAACTGAGTTTGTCATCGGGTTTGGCTGGTATGTTTGGCTGATCATTTGAGCAACTTCTTGAAGATAATGATTTGCCCCCCCCCCCCCCCCCCCCCCCTCTCTGTCTTTCAACCCTCTAAGGAAAGAGGAGGTACTGCAGTTGATGCTGGAAAGGAGGGAGGCGGAGCTTAGAGAGGCTATGAAGCTACGCCACAGCCTCACAACGCTACTGCACGCGCTCAGAGCCGACATGCAGCAAGTGAGCGCATGTCCAAGCCTTGTGGCTCCGCCTCATTCTCCGCTTCCTGTCTTAACACTTTGCACCATCCTAGCCTAGCTCTTTTGAATCAGAAACTGTTGGGAAAACTCTTGATCCGCTTTCTGTGGGTCAGACTCTGCAGAATGACACGGACACTGAGGAAGAGGAAGACCCGGAGACCAGCAGGCTGATCCAATCAGAGCAGTCCCTTGGTGATCATGTGACGGGAGGTGTGGTTTTGGAGTGGATGCATGTACAGAAAAAGCTGAGGGTGCTGCTATCACAGAGTAAGATGTGTGTTTGACTTCAGGCTTTTTTTTTTAAAGCTATTGTTTCTGAGGCTCTACCAAGTGTGTGCGCACGTGTGTGTGTAGGTCCCATTACTGTGAGGACGGACCAGGAGAAGCTCCTGGCTCGGGTTGAGGAGGAGCTGGAGCAGAGCAGAGACCTGGTCCAAGTTCAGCAGCAGCTTCTGGAGGTCCTGATGGGCACCTGACATGATCCACACACCGCTCCAAACACACACTATACCTAAACTGACACACACCTGTGCGTTATACATAAATGCAGAAACTTCCCAAATACACCCCAATCTTTGTCTCTTTCTTCCTCTTTTACAGGACAATATAGCTCCTCCTCTTCCTGATGTTCTGATTGGTTCTTATTATCTGGAGGAGTGGGAGCAACTTCAGGACATGTGGGTGGAGCTTAATCATCAGAGGCATAATTTCCAGCAAGAGAGGCAGGCTTTCACCGATGCTGCAATCCGATTGGGCCGTGAGGTGTGAAATTTTGCTGATAAACCACTGCTCATTTGTCAATTACCCTGAAGGGGGGGAAAAATATTTGAATAGCATCAACTGACAGGAGAAAGCCTTAAAAGGCCAGGACATAATTTCATTCCTCTTATAGATGCTTCTTCAGTGTGAGGCTGATGGAACAGAAATGTGTGTGTGTGTGTGTGTGTGTGTGTGTGTGTGTGTGCGCGCGCAAGCAGAGGTGTGAGTTTGAGCAGCAGAAGGCCTCCCTCCTGAAGCAACAGTTCCTCAGTGCATCTCCAGTAAGAAAGACCTCCCACTCCAGCAAGGGATGGGAAACGGCACACAGTGACGCACACAAACACGTGTACATGCACACCGGTACAGGTGACTTGCATGCCCTCACAAACACAGGTACACGGTGAATTACACGCATGCACACGAACACAGAGGTACACTAGATGCATTTCTTAAACCTGCAAAAGGCCAAAACTCACCAAGCATTTGAGCTGCTATTTGAAGTAATAGTTTTTATGATGGTAAATGAATCTGTGCCAGACCCAGGAAATGTTCCTTACCTACAAATGAGGAAGTGTTCTTGGATTTTTTTTTTTAGTTAAGCAAAATAATTTTTCATTTTGATTGTTTATTTTTATATGAACTAAACATCATACGCAGGAAACGGCGTTGAGCCAACAGTTTACACAGATGAGATGAGCAGAACACTTAGGGTGTCGCACAGGTACCTGAACACTCCTTTCCTCTAACTCACTTGCCCTTCACACAGGTTATCGTGTGAGGAACTCTTTTTGTCAGATTAAGCCCATGTATATCGGACGACCAAGGTGACATTGGAGAGGCGCGAAAGATTGTCTGCCATCACACTTAACAGCATGTTGTCCACTAGCACGTCCTACAGACCTGTCTGTCGTCCACGTGCTCGAGTCCCATCTGGGCCTGTTCTGCCCTTCCCAGCCTCCCTACTGGTACTGTACGCAGGATGAGATGTCCAACATCCTTTGTTGCACCATTGAAGGTTTCACTTAGGGCCCCGCCCACTCACTAAACTGGACACCTTTTAATCAACCACCTCACAAGCTCTTCACAGGTAGGCCGCTCCCCTTTGACGGTGTTACACAATGAAGCCCATGATGGCTCCACTAGGCTCAACAGTGAGGGCTTGCTCTCCAGACTCTGCCCCAGCCCGACTCCCTTTGAGCCACCAACCTTCCGTCTAATCCCGGACCCTGCCACTCCACACGGGCCTCCCCAGTTATTGAAGTTCACACCCCGGTGCTTAAGGTCACACTGGGCTCCTGTCCAGTAGTCTACGCACCCAAAACACTGAAATGGACCTCATCACCATTATACAATATACCAACACAAAACAAACACATTGCTTTTACGCTGTTAATGAGGAGGTTCACGTGTGTGTGTGTGTGTGTGTGTGTGTGTGTGTGTGGAGACAGGAATGGTAGCTCCAGATTGGCTGTCTCTGTCTCCCTGCACGCCTGTCCCGCTCCTGTCTGAAGGGTCGGAGGTCATGCTGAGTTCAGCTCAGATGGTCATGACGCCCAGCACCCCCGAGCTCTGCTCTGCTCTCCTGCTGCCGCAATACTGCAGGTACATGTGCTCATGCTCATACCACAGAATACCGGCTGCATCCTGAGTCTCTTCTCTCTCTCTTCCTCTCTCAGGGAAGCAGATAGTCCTCAGTCTGAGAGGAAGGCAGAATAAGGAGACGTTTTCAGACCTGCTAAAAGAAACCTTGATGACTGACCCTTTTAGTCCCAGCTGAGGAACATGCATTCTTTAACGCATTTTGGATATTTTGTATTGACCAAATAAAATTTATATATTAGCCAACAAGTTTTATTTATTTATTTATTTTTGTCTGTTTTTGAGTGTGTGTGACTATTCCAGTACTGCAAATGTCAAGCTGACCTAACGCTTTAGTGCGGACTTTAGAGTGCAGAGAGAAAGCACATAGGCTAACTACATTTTGAAACTCTTCGGTTTGCTATGCAGCGACAGCGTGAGGAGAGACAATAAACGACCTAAACAGTTTAATTTTGTCCTGATTTGTGAAACTACTGACAGTTTCAACTAGTACATGTTGCATCGACTGTGTTTCTCAGCGCTGATTCACTGCACGTGGAAGCTAATTACTCGGATCTCGCAATTGGTACTCAGCTTCTTTTCTACACACGTGCGTGGTGCGCGTGAACTCCGTGGAGGGGGGAGGGGGGAGGGGGGTTTAAGCTTGCTACTGTGCTTGCTGGGTCAGAACCACTATGTACTCTTTGATCAACTCCATACTGGGGTCTCATAGTTCAATGGAGGGCAGGGGTCGGTACTTTCAGCCATGGCGAGATTATATGAAACTAGCGGACACCATCAGGGCTATGCAGAGCTGTCAGGACGAAACTCCAGCCCGTCCGCAGGCCGCTCGGAGTGTCTCCGTGTTTGGGTCAAGCGAGACATCACGGCGCGGTGCGTTTCAACGTCGGCACCGAAGTGACGGCGAGACTACGGAGCCCTTTTGCGCCGACTCTAAGAACTTGCCGAACTGTTCCAGTCCCGCGCAGTTTGGGACCGGGGAACATTTACGGTGTTCAAAAGAGCGATGGGAGTCTGGTTATCACACGACTTCGACGAGCAAGAATTGTTCGTCGGAGAAAACGTTTTGTGGATTCTGCAGGCAAAACGGAGAATCGCAGCTTATTGTCAACTCGCACCGTCTGAAGGACCACAACGGGGACGTCGTCTGTCCTTATCTTCGCAAGTATGTGTGTCCCCTGTGCGGAGCCACCGGTGCCCAAGCACACACCAAGCGTTTCTGTCCGTTAGTGGACAGTACATACGTCTCCGTGTACGTCAGGTCTCCCCGCTGACCGCCAACACCGACTAGCCATGGGCTCGTGGATATAACGGGCAACTTGACAGGCCTGTTCGGTAGCAAGTGGGATTTAAAAAAGGTTTTATGTACATAGCCAATCTTTCAAAATCTTTCATTTGCCAAAAGAAGTTTTAATGCTTGTTTTCACGATGTTCTTAAGTTGTGGTGTTAAGTGTATGAAAAAGCTTGCCGAGAAAGACCGAGGGCAGTTTGTTTTGTGGTGTTTTAAGAGTTGATTGCACTTTTTGTATTAAGTTTAATATTTACATTTGTGTGAGTTTTCACATTGTGGGTTGTGTGTGGTTCATTAGTTAGTTTGTTTTGATTGCAATGTATCTGTGACAAACTTGTACTCAAGTCTGAACGGCTTGCAACAGGTACAAATCTTGCCTGAATTTGCGTTCAGTAACAGCGATATTGGGTTAGCTGGATATTCATTCGGTTTTAAAGTAAATTTTATATAGCCTAACGGGATAGCCTGAAAACCGGGAGGGGGGGTGGTGTTGTCAATTACACGCAAGGTGTTGATCATTACCGAACATTGACTCTTTAATGTTTTGGTAATTTACTTTTTTATGTACATTGGACTTTTTGTTGAACATTGGACTTTTGTTGAACATTTTATTATAACAGTTGATGTTGTAATTGGTTATTTTAAAAATATCTGTGTATTGTAAAATTGTGATCATTACATGTTGTTGGTTTAGAAAATGTTTTACTAGTTGCCTTGCCTAGTTTACTGGTACAAAGAAACAGGTTTTAGTCCAGATTTTACAGCAAGAGATGTATCTAATAGAACCTCCATAAATATGTACACAAACATCACTGACAATTACAGCAATTTAAAAATAAATCAGAGAGCAGAGCTTAAAGAATATTGTACAGTAAGATATACACATGGGGGCTCCTGTTCTGATGTGTAAAAATCAAAAGCAGATGTACAAATGGTTCATATTTCAGTACTTGTATTGGCATAAGTACAACAAATTGAAAAGCAACATTTAAAACTTTGACTTTGCAACGTATGAGATGATTCATTTTAAACAAAAGGGGATTCCCCAGAACAGTCAGTGGAAGTTCACTGATGGAGACAGACAACTCTTCTAAACTTAAACTGTATGGGCAAAATGCATTTCTAACTCAAACTTTGCATTCATTCATAAATAAAAGGTTCTGTTAAACTATCTGGAAATGCTTTAGTCATCCGTAAAGAGAATACACTTCCAGAGGAGATGCATCATTAATCCTATTTCTGTGCTGGTAAATAATTTTGTACAGGAGTTAATCCAAGGACACAGTCACAGGGATGTGTTGGTGTCATGGTTACATCTCGGAATGGCGAGGGCCGTAACTGCGACGACTAGGAGGCTTTGCGGGTCTGTTGCCACGGTGCAATTGTTCCATTTCCCTGTGTGCAGCCATGACTGTACGACTGAGTGGGTATGAGACAGGGATACAGTAAGGAGCTGCGGTCTTAAAACGATGGTTGGGTAAAGTTAGGGTAGAAACATGAATATGTTTAACGGACTTCCGTCTAACTGCGTATTTGATCTATGTAGTTTTTCTTACTTCAGAGATGAAAGTTCTCTGATAAGGCCACAGACAAGCTCTGTGGCATCTTCCTGGTAACCAGTGCCTTCTGGGATAGGTTGGTCCTCCAGTTCCATGCTGAGTTAAAAACAAAACACAGCTCACTTTAAAAGGTGTGTTTGGTAAAACTGAAAACATTAACCATATTAACAATTTCATAAGTATTAATTGTACAAGATGAAACTGGCAAACCCCATACAAGTTAAACCATGTAAACATGCATCTGTGTACATACTTCAGGAGACTGCTGTCTCAAAGCTATTGTATTCCACTAACAACCTACCGGTTTAGCCCGACCCTAACCTAAAAATGGTTTCGCTTACTTTGATGCGAACACGTTGAGCTGGGAGTCGGTCACAGAGCAGATTGATAATGGAACCAAGGAATACTGAGGTAGCTCAGTGGAGGTCACGCTGAGGTCATGCACCGGTTGCTCAGCAACAGTAAAGATCAAGGAAGGGTCACAGGTGTCTTGGCCTAGAAGGCACTGCCAAACACCAGTGATAAAAAATATAAATGAATAATACATGAAAGGGGAAATATTCATAACAATTCAAGTGTTCAACTTTTAAAATACCTGAGTTTCACAAAAATATTTTTATCTGCAAGCAAATGTTTTACAACTCTGGATTTCAGCGCTCATGTATGACTCATCATAATCTCATGTTCTCTGTTGTAAAATAAGCTGCTGTTTGTATTCCTTACCTGTGTCTCCTGACTTCCTTCAGTTTATAGTAACAGGGATAAATTATTATAAAGTATAAAGTGTGGTTGTCAGATCTATCAAGCTAGAGAGGGAAAGGACAGGCCAGTATATGTTCTACAATAAATCGAGTCTCAGTGTCCCTACCTCTAACTTTATTTTGGGTATAAGGAAAATACGTTTAGCCCCAGAATCTTACCATACTTTCATACATGTGTTTCTCTTGGCCAGCAGGTGGCGCTGCAGGCCTACCAAGTTCCTCGGGGCTGCTCCTACATCCCCCATCAGGCCCTGTGCTCTCTGGTACAGCTGTTGTTTGTGACTCTGTATGCTCACACTGGCCTCCTGCACCACTTTTCTCTGGATACCTCTCCTCAGCTGTGTTCGTGGAAACAGGTGCCACAGTAAATGTGTGTTCCATACACTCTAGGGCCATTTCATTCTCGGTGTGCACGGTAACATTTGGATCTTGGTTGTCTGTGGCACCCGAGTTAAAGGAGGGAGAGATGTCATGTGTGATGACAGATAGACACTGTTCTCCAATCTCCATTTCACTCTCTTCCAAACCAATTTGGTCCTCCTGAATGACTTTAACAGAATCTTTCAACATTTCCTCTGTAACACCAACAGAGACGTAGCCCACTTGCTTAGGGGCTTCGTTTGGGTCCTCAGCTGCTTCCTTAACAACGTCATCAGAAACACTGGTCACTTCATTACCAGTCTGAAGCTTTTCTTCCTCAGAAAGAGCTTCATGTTTCTCACTGCACTCCGTCGTCCACCCACCAGCACTTGTCCCAGCCCGTTGGAGATCAGGTTCATTGTCGCAGGCAGAGGTTTCCATGTCATGGTCATTAGTCATGACGGATACTGATAGTTGATCTTGGATGTCATGTGGGTAATGGCCAGTTAACTCTGCTTTTCTAAACCCTTCTGATATGTCCTCCAGAATGCCTGCATCTTGCTTTAAAAGCATTTGTTCTGTAGTTGCTTCATTGTCCATCAGTGCAGTGACACTGTTCTCTTCCAAAGTGTCATTAGTCAATACATCGTGATTTTCTCCATCTGTTTCTCCAACCTCCTCCTCCTCCCCCTCTTCTCCAGTGCAAGCCTTCCTGCAGGGCTGTCCTTCAAGCAGGATCCTCTTTTTTCTGTCTCCTAGACCACACATGCCCATTCTCCTTCTCAGTCTTCTCTTTAGTGGAGGTTCCACAGACGCCGTTTCCCCTGTAGCCTCAGACTGTGTCTCGCCATCAAAGCAGACATTTTCATCTAAGGTGTCTACTCCAGCACATTCAACACCTTCAGTGTCAACACCTTTTCTCTTTAGAACTTGCCTTTCAACCTTGTCCTTCTCAGCATCTCCACAGAGAATACCTACTCCATCTTCATCCAAGAGATGTGTACTGCAAGGAGTGTTTTGCAATGTTTGCGCTTCAGGACCAGAAGCCTTGTTCTGACCCTCCTGTTCCAACCCTGCACCACTGGATCGGTGCGAGGTGGCACACTCCAAAGCTGACCCGTCCTGGGGTGTTCTCTTGAAATCATTGCTAAGTTCTACAGTTTCCACGGTAACATTAGCATGTTTCACCTCCGTCAGGATTTCAACCAGGTCTGTTTCGTGCTCATGTGCATCAGGTTTTTCCTCTTTGGCTGATTCTGTACAGTGTAATGGGGCGGATTCTGACTGAGGTTCATCAGACTTTTCTAAGACTGAACCAAATTGGATGCCAAAGTTTACTTTAGTATCTGCTACCTAAAGGAATTGCAGAAACACAAGACAGTAAAGAGGTGAATATTATAAGATAATGGACATTTTGAACTTCTGTGCAGTAGTCTCTTATTGTTATAATTTCTTCATTAAACCATTAGGTTAGCTGTGCTGTCCTTAAATATCTACCGTACATGTCCAGCGTATAACTTACGTGGTTGCACTCTTGAGGATGCAGTTCTTTTGTTTCGCCAGAGGAGGCACCATCGGGGCTGTTTTTCACCCTCGCCCTGACGGCTCTCTGCTGAGGGGGCTTGAACTCTAAGTGAAGAGTGTCAACTTGTTTTCAGTGTCGCTAAATTATCCTTACTATTTTACAAAAGTCAGTAGGCTAGTATGACAAAAATGTTAAATTAAGATTTTGGGTAAGATATGAAGTCCAAGGTCATTTATGGTCATCAGAAAGAGGATGAAGCGCGAATAAAGGAATAAAGGTTACCTTACCTGTGGATTGATCCGTGCCTTTCATTCTGGGTGATGAAAATGGAAGTACAAAAGATTACAAACTATAACAAATTGTCTAATTTAATCATAATGTATTAGTGTCACCAGGTATTGACAGTGACATTAGCCTATTAGCTAGCCAACGACGTTAATTCATGTTAGAACAGCTGATCTGTTATACTCAGCTAGCTGGCTTGTGAGTACATTTAAGGTCACTTTCACTTGCCCATTATAGACACTTACAGACAGGTACAACAGGAGTTTACTAACATAAAAACAATTTTAGTCACTTTTAAGAACAGAAACACGCAGCCACCCAACTACACTATATTCAAACTTTCATATCTGATGATACTGCTGCGCTCGTGCGTTTTACTACAGTGGGCTATACAGGAGTAGAGTCGTAGGCTTGCTAAGTATTTTAATTACTGAAATTCCCTGTAAGTTGCACCACATTGTAAACACTTAATGATCTCGGGATACAGATCCCAAAACGGGTACTCTGATTTATTCTTACTTGTTTCATTGTTTTTTGCCCGCTATTGCCGTAAAGCACGAGATTCCCGTTGCTATTGGAAACGTGGCGAGAAGTAGGAAGTGACAGTACTGACAGCAGTGCCTACAAGTGTTTTGAGGTCTTATTATTATCCAAGAGTAGTAAAGACAAAGGCAATATTCTACACATTCTGTGTTCAAGAAGACTAAACCCATGTTGAAGGTACGTCTTAACTCCAAAAAACACCAGTGGTTGACATGACCTGCCCTAGATTAGCTAGCTTAGTAACACGTAGGTTAGGTAGCTAGACAGCTAGCAGGTACAGTAGTAGTCAAACAGGAATATCCTGCCGCAGCTAATATGAGCTTGCATTTTTGCTTATTCATTCAAAATCGATCTACGCAAGAGGTGATCGTTCATCTTTATTAAATGTGTGTGGTCGTTCCCTGTCGGGTTTGACAGGGACACAGATTGTGATTTCAGGTTTAGTAAGTAACGTTATGTAGCTACTAAATTAGCCACCTAGCTAATGTTTACCTGCTACCTGTGTGCTGTTCTCCAACTAGTCCACCTAACAAACATGTTGGCTTGATTTCGTAAGTACCTGATTTTCGTTAGCTACCGAAGTCGAACGGGCTAAGCAGTTCTTTGCATGTCTTCTGAATACTAGTCTGCCAGTGTATCGGGGTTCATTGCAGTTTCGTCCATGTGTGTCCCACTGACTGAGATGATGCTCTGAGCTCCTGGGATAACGTATACATGTTCACTTCATTTGGTACTATAGTAGCTTTTTCCTTCGTTTCAGCTGTGAAGTCATATCGTCAGTCATGAGTCGTAGTCGGAACCCTCCTCAGAAAGGCCAAGGAGCTGCCCGAGCAAAACAGGTACCAGTAACGCCAAACAGGGTGGGATGTGTCGTAAATATTAACCTTTGATCTATCAATTTCTGATTTTTTCTGAAAAAATGTGTTAATTATACCGCAGATGACAGCAGTTAGGTACAAGGCATTGTATCTGACTTTGACAATTGAAGTATAATTTATTTACACCCACAAAATGAATCACCTCTGTGGCTGAATACTGAATATGTCTCTGTGACCCGTGCATGTCATTATGCATGAAAATGTCTCCCTGAGCTTTTTGGTGTAATATTTTTCTGTTTTACAGAGCCAAATTCAGATGTGGTCAGTCAAGCTGACACTGATGCACAGTGACCTCACTGTTATGGTCATGTGACCGTGAGAGGCATGGTTCACTATAGTGCTAGAAGTGGTCATAAGATAATACACTGTGGCCAGGCACAAGATCATCAACATGAGATATTGGATAGAATACTGAGATATAAAGAGTCCCGTATGTGCCAAGAAACACTTCCATCCCCGTTAGACCAACTGCCTGAACTGTTAATACAAGATGGGTCTGGCCCATAGATTCATGTTTCTACCAAATCCCAACTCTGTGTTCTGCAGCAGAATGCAAGCCTGTTCCTCCCAGGTGTTGTCTAGTGTCAGTGAACCAGAGCCCACCGTCTTCTGTTGGAAGCCAATGTGCTCTAAGTCCCAAGATGCTTCCCCCCCTCCAGCCTCCGTTCTGCTCCGATGTCCATTATGGTCAACGTGTTTGTGCAGATCTGAGTTGGTTTTGTTTCGACAGCATTGTGTGTCGAAACAAGCTGTCATGTGTGATAATCCCACAAGATCAGCAGTTTTGAAGCTACACACACCTGTCAGACACGGCCCACAAGCGATCATGTCATGATCAGAGTCAGTGAAGTTCTGTCTGCTTTTTACATTTTTTTTTACCCATTTTTTTTTTACATCAACAGGTTTGAGGTGTGAACACTTAGATCTCTTGATATGTGCCTGCAGCCTTCTATGATTGGCTGACAGCATAATTACACAAATGAGGTGTAAGCTGTTTCTAATAAAGAGAGTGTGTGTGTGTGTGTGTGCGTGTGTGCGCGCGCACATCTAAACATCAGAGTAACTGCAAAGTACTCTAGTGAAAGGTGAATATATTCAACAGGATGCTACAGAAAGGTCTTCATCTGTGCACAGCGTGTCTTGCACAGCTGAAGAAAGACCTCTGTTCACAATGTTGTGTTTGTCTAGAACACTTGTGTACTTCACTACAATATGTATTTGTTGTTGTCATTTAGTTGTTTTGTTATTATTGATGTTTGTTTTTTCCCAGATGGGGCTGCTCCTTGACCTTTCTCCAGACGTTGGACTAGATGACTCCGGGGGGAACGAGGAGGCGCTAGAGGCAGAGCTCTTCGCTCTGATTGGTGGCGGAGGAGGTGGGGCCAGACCACCTGGTAAAAAAGATGGCGGAAAAGGTGAGAAACAAAACTGTGTGTACAATAATGATAAAGTTTTATTTGTGTGTGAACGCTGTGTGTGAAGAGTGCTCTGAGGGTAATAATGATAAAGAATTATTTGTGTGTGAACACGGTGTGTGAAGAGTGCTCTGAGGGTAATAATGATAAAGTTTTATTTGTGTGTGAACACGGTGTGTGAAGAGTGCTCTGAGGGTAATAATGATAAAGTATTATTTGTGTGTGAACATGGTGTGTGAAGAGTGCTCTGAGGGTAATAATGATAAAGTTTTATTTGTGTGTGAACACGGTGTGTGAAGAGTGCTCTGAGGGTAATAATGATAGTATTATTTGTGTGTGAACACGGTGTGTGAAGAGTGCTCTGAGGGTAATAATGATAAAGTATTATTTGTGTGTGAAGAGTGCTCTGAGGGTAATAATGATAAAGTATTATTTGTGTGTGAACACGGTGTGTGAAGAGTGCTCTGAGGGTAATAATGATAGTATTATTTGTGTGTGAACACGGTGTGTGAAGAGTGCTCTGAGGGTAATAATGATAAAGTATTATTTGTGTGTGAACACGGTGTGTAAAGAGTGCTCTGAGGGTAATAATGATAGTATTATTTGTGTGTGAACACGGTGTGTGAAGAGTGCTCTGAGGGTAATAATGATAGTATTATTTGTGTGTGAACACGGTGTGTAAAGAGTGCTCTGAGGGTAATAATGATAGTTTTATTTGTGTGTGAAGAGTGCTCTGAGGGTAATAATGATAGTATTATTTGTGTGTGAACACGGTGTGTAAAGAGTGCTCTGAGGGTAATAATGATAAAGTATTATTTGTGTGTGAACACGGTGTGTAAAGAGTGCTCTGAGGGTAATAATGATAGTATTATTTGTGTGTGAACACGGTGTGTAAAGAGTGCTCTGAGGGTAATAATGATAAAGTATTATTTGTGTGTGAACACGGTGTGTAAAGAGTGCTCTGAGGGTAATAATGATAGTATTATTTGTGTGTGAACACGGTGTGTAAAGAGTGCTCTGAGGGTAATAATGATAGTATTATTTGTGTGTGAACACGGTGTGTAAAGAGTGCTCTGAGGGTAATAATGATAGTATTATTTGTGTGTGAACACGGTGTGTAAAGAGTGCTCTGAGGGTAATAATGATAGTATTATTTGTGTGTGAACACGGTGTGTAAAGAGTGCTCTGAGGGTAATAATGATAGTATTATTTGTGTGTGAACACGGTGTGTAAAGAGTGCTCTGAGGGTAATCTCGCCCCACTTCACTCGGCCTCTTTGTCCTTCTTGCACCTCCACCGTCTCTTGTCTTTCTCTCGTGTGGTAGTTTCTGTCCCCATGGAGGACATTGAGCGTATGGCTGCCATGTGTATGAAAGACCTGGATGAGGATGGAGAAGATGACGCAGACCTGGAGGACGATGATGACCTTCTGGTAATGAAAGAACACCAAATCCCACAATGCATTGTAGCTTTTGTGGTTTTGATTTGGTTCTAGTGTTTAGTGTTTCATAAATGGATATTAAAAGTGTGCTGTGACATATTTCTTAACATATTTCCCTGTATTTTCTTTTTGTAAATTGTAGGCTGAACTGAACGAGGTCCTGGAGGATGAGAAGGAGGTCACTGTCTTGCCTCAGACTGCCCCTATGCCTTCTCAGCGCCCTAACATAGCACCCAGACCACCCCCGGCTTCCCCGAGTGGTGCAGGCGGACTGGAGGCCCGGCTGCAGGAGCGCCTTGATATGTACCAGACGGCTCTTACCAACGCCAAAGCAGCGGGGGAAACCAGCAAGGCTCGCAGATACGATCGTGGCTTGAAGGTGCACCTGGCGGCTTAAATGAACGTGGAGTACTAATTCCCTCCTCCAGACCTAAGCTACTTAAGATGAAGATTATGCTAATGGAATAGTTTGGGCATAATTGGGTGAATGATGAGAGTTAGCATGTTAGCGTGTCTGCTAGGGTCCACTCATGTTTGGTCCTTTAGCGTTCAGACAAAGTCGTGTTGGCATGTGTGTGTCGTCGTTGCAGACGCTGCAGTCAATGCTGGCATCTGTGAAAAAGGGAAAGGCTGTAAACGAGGAGGAGATCCCGCCCCCTGTTGCCACGGGTGGCGTGCCCCCCTCCACTCCAGATGCTGATCCGAGCAGAGAGCAGGAGCAGGCGGCCCCGAAATACAACCCACCGCGCTCAACCAATCAGACGCCAGCAGTTCCACCCAAACCGCAGCTCCTACACCCACCCACCCAAAGAGAAACAGTAGTGACTCCAGATACACCCGCTATATCACCCCTAACACCCTGTCAACCAAATGCTCACCATTCAGGTACACACACACGCACACTGATATAAAAACACAGCCAGAGTAAAACTCAGTGTTCCCAACAAATCCACAAAGTCTTATGTATGTCTAAAACGGAGCTCTGGGTCACAGCCCTGTGTGTGTGTGTGTGTGTGTGTGTGTGTGTGTGTGTGTGTGTGTGTGTGTGTGTGTGTGTGTGTGTGTGTGTGTGTGTGTGTGTGTGTGTGTGTGTGTGTGTGTGTGTGTGTGTGTATATATGTGTGTGTGTGTTACAGAGCTGAAGACCAGTGTACTGTACAGGCAGCGTGAGTACAAGCTGGCTGCTCTTCAGGCCAAACAGAGTGGAGACACAGAACTCGCCAAACAACATTACCTCATCGCCAAGGTAACGATACTTATCCCTGAAATGTATAAACACCCATATTATTCAGAACTTCAATCTCTCCCTCCCTCTCCCATTCTTTCTCTCTTGCCCACATGCTCACTGAATTCCCTTCTTTCAGAAATTGGATTCAGTAGTTGAGGCGGTTGACAGAGGAGAACCCATTGATGCCAGTTCACTGCCTCCCCCTCCTGGTCAGACATAAACATAACATCACTCAAACACGTGGCAAATTCAGCACTCTTCAGACCAGTCATTACTAGGCCTGTTACAGTTTTGCATGCTGTTCTTTCTCTCTCTCTCTCTCTCTCTCGCTCTCTCTCTCTCTCTTTGTGTAGTAGAGCAGTCTTCTCCTCCACCTCCATCAATAAAAGCAGTTGCTGTCACTCCACTTTCCGAGGCTCCACCTTCCAACACTCGTAAGTGTGCATATCGGTGTGTGTGTGTGTGTGTGTGTGTGTGTGTGTGCGTGTGTGCGCGCCCACATCTGTTCCAATGTTGCTATCTGTCATGCTTCCAAAGATGCGCTACTCAAATCTACTGATGTGCTCTGTGTGTGTGTGTGTGTGTGTGTGTGTGTATGTGTAGCCCTCCCTGCTCCTCGTAGTCTAGCGGAGGCCTTGCAGCAGCGCCTGGATAAATACAAGAGTGCAGCAGAGGCGGCCAAAAGCAAAGGAGACGATCGCAAAGCACGCATGCACCAGCGCATCGTCAAGGTAACACACACACACACACACACACACACACACACACACACACACACACACACACACACACACACACACACACATGCACCAGTGCATCGTCAAGGTAACACACACACACACACACACACACACACGCATGCACCAGCGCATCGTCAAGGTAACACACACACTCTCACACACACACACACGCATGCACCAGCGCATCGTCAAGGTAACACACACACTCACACACACACACACACACACACACACACACACACACGCATGCACCAGCGCATCGTCAAGGTAACACACACACACACACACACACACACATGCACCAGCGCATCGTCAAGGTAACACACACACACACACACACACGCATGCACCAGCGCATCGTCAAGGTAACACACACACACACACACACATGCACCAGCGCATCGTCAAGGTAACACACACACACACACACACACACACACACACACACACACACACACACACACACACACACACACATGCACCAGCGCATCGTCAAGGTAACACACACACACACACACACACACACACATGCACCAGCGCATCGTCAAGGTAACACACACACACACACACACACACATGCACCAGCGCATCGTCAAGGTAACACACACACACACACACACACACACACACACACACACACACACACATGCACCAGCGCATCGTCAAGGTAACACACACACACACACGCATGCACCAGCGCATCGTCAAGGTAACACACACTCACACACACACACACGCATGCACCAGCGCATCGTCAAGGTAACACACACACACACACACATGCATGCACCAGCGCATCGTCAAGGTAACACACACACACACACACACGCATGCACCAACGCATCGTCAAGGTAACACACACACTCACACACACACACACGCATGCACCAGCGCATCGTCAAGGTAACACTCACACACACACACACACGCATGCACCAGCGCATCGTCAAGGTAACACACACACACACACACACACACACACACACACGCATGCACCAGCGCATCGTCAAGGTAACACACACACACACACACACACGCATGCACCAGCGCATCGTCAAGGTAACACACACACACACACACACACACACACACACACACGCATGCACCAGCGCATCGTCAAGGTAACACACACACACACACACACGCATGCACCAGCGCATCGTCAAGGTAACACACACACTCTCTCTCACACACACACACACACACACACACACACACACACACACACACGCATGCACCAGCGCATCGTCAAGGTAACACACACACACACACACACACACACATGCACCAGCGCATCGTCAAGGTAACACACACACACACACGCATGCACCAGCGCATCGTCAAGGTAACACACACACACACACACACATGCACCAGCGCATCGTCAAGGTAACACACACACACACACACACACATGCACCAGCGCATCGTCAAGGTAACACACACACACACACACACACACACACACACACACACACACACACACACACACACACACATGCACCAGCGCATCGTCAAGGTAACACACACACACACACACACACATGCACCAGCGCATCGTCAAGGTAACACACACACACACACACACACATGCACCAGCGCATCGTCAAGGTAACACACACACACACACACACATGCACCAGCGCATCGTCAAGGTAACACACACACACACACACACGCATGCACCAGCGCATCGTCAAGGTAACACACACTCACACACACACACACACACACACGCATGCACCAGCGCATCGTCAAGGTAACACACACACACACACACACACACACGCATGCACCAGCGCATCGTCAAGGTAACACACACACTCACACACACACACACACGCATGCACCAGCGCATCGTCAAGGTAACACACACACTCACACACACACACACGCATGCACCAGCGCATTGTCAAGGTAACACACACACACACACACACACACACGCATGCACCAGCGCATCGTCAAGGTAACACACACACACACACACGCATGCACCAGCGCATCGTCAAGGTAACACACACACACACACACACACGCATGCACCAGCGCATCGTCAAGGTAACACACACACACACACACACACACACACACGCATGCACCAGCGCATCGTCAAGGTAACACACACACACACACGCATGCACCAGCGCATCGTCAAGGTAACACACACACACACACACGCATGCACCAGCGCATCGTCAAGGTAACACACACACTCACACACACACACACACACACACACGCACACACACACTCACACTGGTTTCTGGAAGGTCTGTAGATCCCATCATCAAAGCCCAATTCAATTCACCGTACAGCTTGGATGACACTCTACCCACAGATGTTTTACAAAGACCACCATCTCTACTGAATGTGTCTGTGCTTGAGTGTGATCATAAGAATGATGTGTGTGTGTGTGTGTGTGTGTGTGTGTGTGTGTGTGTGTGTGTGTGTGTGTGTGTGTGTGTGTGTGTGTGTGTGTGTGTGTGTGTGTGTCTGTGCTCACTCAGCAATACCAAGATGCCATCAGAGCTCACAAGGCAGGACGGCCTGTTAATTTAGCGGATCTGCCTGTACCACCAGGTAAAACACCCACTCAGATGTAGTGTGTGTGTGTGTGTGTGTGTGTGTGTGTGTGTGTGTGTGTGTGTGTGTGTGTGTGTGTGTGTGTGTGTGTGTGTGTGTGTGTGTGTGTGTGTGTGTGTGTGTGTGTGCGCGAGGGTGCACCTGTGCGAGGGTGCACCTGTGTTAGCATGCATGTGAACGTGACCAGACCCACACTGGCTCCACCCACTTCCTGGACCACGAGACACCCTTGTACCTCCAGGGACTTTGCTCTGTCTGGGTCGGTGGTATCGAACAAACCCGGGCCACTGAGGCGACGTTATGCTCATACGGAACAACCGCGTACCGCAATGGTGCTCCCTCGTCCTTGGACGACGGGTCATTATGCAGGGCCGCACAGAGGCAGGACGCACACCAGGACAAATCCATCATCATCACGGTGACGGTCCAGGGCCAAAAGGCTAGAGAAGTCAGTCAAAGAATTACGACCAGAACATTCCACGCATATGAAACCAAACAGGAACACTAAACGCACAGAAACCGGAGAATGAAACTGAACAGGAAAATGAGCAGCACTTAGGACACAGAAACGTAAGATGAAGACGCGGAACAGCAGAGCGTCTAACAAAGCGGCAGGATACCGATGGGCAGGAATGAGAACCAAGAACCACAGGTTTAAATACAATGAGGCAGGCAGGCTGGCAACAGCTGGGAGCCGTGGGGGATTACACGTGTGTGTGTGTGTGTGTGTGTGTGTGTGTGTGTGTGTGTGTGTGTATATGTGTGTGTGTGTGTGTGTGTGTGTGTGTGTGTGTGTGTGTGTGTGTGTGTGTGTGTGTGTGTGTGTGTGTGTGTGTGTGTATTGCCAAAAGTATTCACTCACCTTCCTTGTCTCACATATGAGCTTCTGAGTTGGTATTTGGTAGAAGCCCAAATCTATGGGCCAGACCCGGTGGATTAGTGGTTCCTAATCCATAGAGTTCCATATGATGTTGGTCCACCTATTGCAGCTAGAATAGCTTCAACTCCTCTGCAAAGGCTGTCAACAAGGTTTAGGAGTGTGTTTATGAGGATTTTTCTGAGGTCACATACTCATGTTGGGCGAGAAGGCCTGGCTCTCAGTCTCCGCTATAATTCATCCCAAAGGTGTTCTATCGGGTGGAGGTCAGGACTCTGTGCAGGCCAGACAAGTTCATCCACACCAGACTCTGCCATGCACAGTCATGTTGGAAGAGGAAGGGGCCAGCCCCAAACTGGGAACATGGAATTGTCCAAAATGTCTTGGTATGCTGAAGCATTCAGAGCCCAGCTCATGAAAAACAACCTCACACCATAATCCCCCTCCACCAAACTTTACACTTGGCACAATACAGTCAGACAAGTAGCGTTCCAAGTACCGTCCATCAGATTGCCAGATGGAGAAGTGAGGTTCATCACCCCAGAGAACGC